>NC_060278.1:82610984-82865103 GCF_021613505.1 Equus quagga | reverse complement strand
CTGAGTCTTTGTTGTGCCTGCTTTGTAGGTCAACAGCTCCCTCTCCCAGGCCTGCTCCTTCACAAATGCATGTTGATCCTGGCAGCATTCCAGCATAAGCTTCTACATTCTCATCTCCTTTTCAGAGTCCGCTTCCCAGAGGACTGACCTAAGGGAGTTCATCTGGGAGTGCTCTGGAAAGTAAACTCTAAACGCAGATTTGGAGCTGGATCACTGGGCTGGCCAAGAGGACCCCAGCACTGTCGGGAAGTGGAGCAGAGGGAGGCCTGGGCTTCCCTCATGGTGCAAGTGTTCAAAGTTCACCAGTTGTGAACTGGGTGGGTATGACCAGAGGTAGGGAATACTTTGGGTCAAGCATTTGAAATTCAGTTGGGAAATGGTCATTATAAGGACTGTAGAATTGCATGGCTGTTGCTGGGGCATCAGTCCTTTGGAGAAAGACAAGGAAAATTAGAGAGATTAGTCCCCTGTTAAAGATTAAGTGTGAGAGCCAGAGGACTTCCTGGCAGCACTGCAGAGTCTTATCTCCTAGAGCCAGAGGGCAGAGGAACATGAGGATTGGGCCCAGGACATGATTATATTAGCAGAGCTGCAGAGGAGGTTGAATTCTCAACTTCACTGGGACTGCTCTGCCAGAATAGGGCCCTGATGGGAAAGGACAGACCCTGAGATATGGGACAGGCACATATTGGACAAAGCACTCAGGAATCTTAGGTGACTTCTGCATGCTGAGGACAATGCCCGCAGCACAGCTCCTTGTCTCCAAAAACAGCCTCTCCAACCACAGGAAAACATAGAGGGAAAAGTAAATTCTACATAAAACTGGATCTCAGTATCACTTGAAGAGAAAATCCTAGAACTGCAAAATAACTGTGAGTTAATGAGAAATATCACCAAACCCTAGTGCACAATCGGTCACTAGGCTGCCATCCCAGCCTCACCCAGCCGCCAGGAAAAGCGACAGGGCCGCTAGCAGAGGAGCCTGAGAGTTATTCAGAAATCCCACCGCCAATATTAAATCTACCTTAAATTTGAAAATGTGTCCTCCAGGTTAGAGCACAGATCATAGGAAATGGTTTCAAAGTCCACCTGATTGAAGGGTTCTTTCTCACAGAATCCTCAGAATCTGTGAATATGTTACTTACATGGTAAATGGCATAGTCTTGGAGATTAAGGATCTCGAGATGGGGACACCATGTTGGGTTATCGAGTGGAGCCAGTGTGATCACAAAGATCCTCATAAGAGAAAGAGGGAGGCAGGAGAGTCGGAGAAGGAGATGTGAAGACAGAGTCAGAGGTCAGAGTGAGGGGGGCCCTTACCGAGGAATGTGGGCCTCCTCTAGGAGCTGGAAAAGGCGAGGACAGGGAGTCTCCCCTAGAGCCTCCAGAAGGAGCGCAGCCGTGAGTCCATTGTAGACTCCTGACCTCTAGAACCGTAAGGTCATAAATTTGTGCTCTTTAAAGCCACTGAACATGTGGTAATTTGTTACAGCAGCAATAGGACCCTAATACAAGGAGGCTGGGACATATAAAGGACAGATGTGACTAAAGGGACAGGCTCAATTTAAAGTGCATAACTTCTGGGGCAA
This sequence comes from Equus quagga, assembly GCF_021613505.1. Classification (NCBI taxonomy): domain Eukaryota; kingdom Metazoa; phylum Chordata; class Mammalia; order Perissodactyla; family Equidae; genus Equus; species Equus quagga. Next base: position 82,863,514 of record NC_060278.1, on the reverse strand, counting down.
AAAGGCAAAAAAGAAGGAAGAAGTGCTGTTTGGCAATTCAGTGGTGATGGGAAAAAGGGAGGGAGGGAAATTTAAAGGTCCTGAAAGGAAAAGAGAACCAAAAACCTCAGAGGCCTCAGAACCTTTCTCCCACTGTCAAAACCAACCAACCCAAACTCCGTTAACACACTTAGATTAGGCTGTACTGAGAGAAGAGAGAGCCATTAAGCTAGAAATATTATAAAACACCCCAATACCATAAAAATGAACACAAATATGTGCACCCTCAAATCAGACACATTGTACCCAGGACTGCAGTGGCTGAAGCCCTCGGACACCTGGGGAAGCCTGGGCATCCTGCTGCAGCAGGGTCACAGGGGCATCTTGCACTTTGCTCTAGCCCCCAACCTAGACTATCCAAAAACCATGTCCAGCCTCAGTACACTAGCAAGGCTTTCGTTCAGGCACACTGAGAGCACCTGGAAGTAACAGCCCTTGTCTGAGCCCTTGCAAAGATGAACACTAAGGAGCAAACCCAGGCTGTTTCAGACAGGATGGCGAAGACCCATCTCTCCCTGATCTCCCTGCTGACCCCAGAAACAACATGAGGTACCAGCACAGGAGGACTCTGGAGGGAAGACGAGGAGGCAGACTGGATGGGCCCCTGAGGACTGGAGGGAGAACACAGTCCCTGGGGGTCTAATCCCCCTCTCCCAACTGCCCAGCACAGGAGGAGACCAGGATGGCATTAGACAAAGGAGAAGTGTAAAATCAGTCATCACATTCCTGCCTCAAGAAATGAGAAAAGGAGGAACAAAAGAAACCCAAAGCAGGAGGAAGCAAATAGCAAAGAGAAGAGAAGAAAAATCAATGAAATTGAAAACAGAGAAGCAGTAGAAAAAATTCCTGAAATGAAAAGTAGCTTCTTTGAAAGTATCTACAAAATTGAAAAACTTTTAGCAAGACTGACGATGAAAAAAGGAGAAATGGCACATTTCCTGTATCAGGAATGAAAGAGGAGGCATCACTACGGACCCCGCAGACGTCAGAAGGATAATGAGGGGAGACTGTGAGCAAGCCTACAGGCAGATGTGACAGCCAGAGAAAACGGACCAAATTCCTCAAAAAGCACAGCCTACCACAATGCACTCAACATGAAGTGAATAATTTGAATAGCCCTAAACATAAAGGAAACTAAATTCATAAATTAAAAACTCATGAAAAAGAATTCTCAAGACCCTGACAATTTCACAGGAATATTCTACCAAGCATTTATAGATGAAATGCTTTCATTAAATTTATAGGTGAAATTAAACCAAGTTTGGTGCAAAGAATACAGTTATAAAAGATATTTGGGAAAATGTGAGCATATGCTCCATCTTAGATGATATTAGGGAATTACTGTCAATTTTATGAAGTGTGTGACGGTATTTGTTTTGTAGAAAAACCAGTCTCCTTAATGATATGACCACACAATAGTGGGTCCACTTGCACGCAGTTGTGCATAAATGACAAGTTATTAATGGACACAGTTATGCAACTCTGTCATCCTTTATGTTAAGGGAAATTGTTTTCCCTTCCCTGTCTTTACTCTTCTTTCAGGCAGGGTCATGGACACTCGGTGTCCCAGAGTTGACCCAGTAGATGAGGACAACACCCTAGAGCAGATGGAAGGAATGTGGCCCATTGAAAGGTCTTCTGGAGTAAAGACTCCTGGAAACCTGACCTGACTCCCTCTTGACATTACCTGAGAGAGAAATAGGACATATTCTGTTCATAGAAAGGGCAACTCTGTAGGTCCTTGGACAATGCCCAGCTGAGGGCATTGTGTCTCTTATTAGCACCTATTTCCTGCACAGGCTGGTGGTCCCTGTTCTCAGGGACACAGGTTTACCTTGATTAGGTTAGCCCAATCTTCTGGTTTAACAGCAAAAAGTCTTCAACATCATCCCCCACCTTGGTACCTGAGCCTCTTCTGTAAAACTCCAGATGCCCAGGGTGGTTGAAGCAGGAAAAGAGATCACAGATGAACTGGCATCTGCATATAGTAAATGTGCAGTGAGTGGTTGTGATTATTACTGGTACATTGTCAGAAATCAGGGGATAAAGGAGGCCGGTGGTGTGACCAGTCAGGGTCGACCAGATGCCTGGTCCAGACTCACACCTCATGTCCTCAAGACTCTGCTTTCCAGAATTTCACAGAGTAGTAAGTGCAGAAAGCTGCTGGGGGAATATTACTAATGTGGATGGAAAAATTTAGGATGGAATAGAGACTAGGCAGAGTTAGAAAGAAGAAGGAGGAGGGAGGCAGGCTGACATGGATGGTGACGTCATCATTGTCAGGTGAAGAAAGCAGGAGGCAGGATGCTGTGAACAGGATAAGCTCCCTCCCTCCTTTCTTTCTTTAGCATGTATTTATGTCAAGGATCTGTAAAGTTACGCACCAAACTCTGACCAGCACTGACTCTTGGAGGGTGGGATTTAGGGGTGGGGAGCTCAGTTCCAAATGCTACTTTATATTTATAGACTTCTAGATTATTCTATAATAAGCAATAATTGCTACTCTTAACATTTAAAAAACCCAAAATTTAAAAAGAGCCACATGAGTTGGAGTGGAGGGCTCACCAGGGGTTCCACCTGTGTCCTGCTCCTCCTGGTGGGCAGAGGCCTTCAGCGTATGCCGTTTGGTGACTGCTGGCTGCCCGTCATGCTCCACTTGGCAGGTGAGCAGCGCATCCTCCCTGTGGGCAGATGAGTTCACCAGGAGCCAGCTCGTCCAGCTAAACGTCCCATCCTTGTTCTCTATGAGGGTTGAGGCTGTTTCTGTTCGGGTCACATTTCCGTTCTCCAACCAGGTCAGCTTTAGGTGCCGCGGGTAGAACTTGTTCGCCTGGCAGGTGATATTCTCTTGGTTCCCTGCCATGGGGTGCTGGGAAACCTCCAAGGTGGGCGGAACTGAAACAGCACAGGGCAGAAGCTCTGACCTTATGGAACAGACAGATCACAGAGGAGGGCTCCATATCTGACCTGCCACTACAGATGGGAATCACACGGGACAGTGCCAGGCATGCAGCAGGTGCTCAAACACTGAGGCTACTGTTTGCATATGAGTGAATCACAAACCACAGTGCTGGGCGCACAGTAGGTGCTCAGGGACTGGTAGCTCCTATTAGGGTCATAATAAGTGAAATCAACAAGCACAGCCCTTGGCATAAAGTGGAAGCATAACTGTAGCAAAATAAATAAAATCACCAAGCATACAGTGGCTGGGCTTAGAGTAGGTGCTCAGTAATTGGAGCCATTATTGGTAAAGTAGACAACACTAACTAGCACAGAGCTTGGCACCTGGCAGGTGTCCACTAAAAGAGGAGTGAGTGACCAGCACATCCGGGAGCCTGGTGATTGGGAAGGACTGTCAGGAATTGGATTCAAGGCAATTCACACCTGGAGCAAACAGCGTGGGGAGGAGCACAATTGGGGACTTGGGGGCAGGTGCGGGCCTGGGCTGGGGGTGAGAGGCGTCTACCTCGGATGGTCTCAGACAAGTTGGCCGTCCCACGAAGAGGAGGGGCCCCCTGCAGGGTGACGTGGGCCACCTCGCAGATGACCTGGGAGTGAACGTCCCCCGGGGCCAGCACCACCTGGGCTGTGCTGGAGACGCTGTAGGACACGCTGTCTCCCTCTGGGTCCACGTTGGTCTGGGAGTCTGGGAGCTCATTGCCATTTTTGAACCATTTCAGGGTGATGTTTCTGGGGGAGAAGCCGTGGGACTCGCAGGTGAAGCTCACTGTCTGCTCGGGCAGGGCCCTCGCCGTGGGGCCCGATACCACGGGGGGAGAGGGTTTGGCTACAAAAGGAGCATTTACAAACAATAAACATGATGTGATTGTCGTCACTAACCACAAGCGTGTGACAATGTTAAGAACCTTCTCATATATTATTTTTTGCTTCTTCTATTAGTGCTGGGAGGGTAGGTCATCATCCTCATCTTATACAAGAGGACACACGGGCTCCAGAGGTGGACTCTGAGAAAGGCACATGGCTGTGGGAAGACTCAACTGCTACCATGTGTAGGTGAGAGACTTGGCAATATCCATCGAAATCAAAATACGCATACCCACAGGCCTAGCAACGCCACTTCCAGTGGGCATCTCCCACTCGAGTAGAGCGGTGCAGGGCTGTTTTCATATCCCAAGGTTGGGAACAACTTTGTATCCGTCAACAGAAGACTGTCAAATTAATGATGCGATCTTCATATGACAGGGTGTTATGCAGCTGTTGAAACAGTGGGCAGCTCTAGGTGATGGTGTGGGATGCTTGACTGGGGATGATGTGGCTGAAGGGGAAGAGAGGCTTCCAAATCACCTTAGGCCTGAGGGTTTGAATGGGAGGGGCATTCTGAACCTTGGGGAAACAGGAAACCGAAAAAAAGGAGAAATGCTGGCCCTCTGTTCAGTGCTTTGGTGTAACAAGCTTTTATTCAGCGCTTACAAGGGGCCAGGCTCTTCCAGGGAAAGAGTGTCCAACGCTGGGCAGGAAGCAGCCTGCCTGGAATCAGACCTGGGTTCTGGAATGGTCCTCTCACTCAGAGGCCGTGTGACCATGGATAAGTCCCCAATCATTTCTTGGCCTCAGGCTCCCCGACTGTACATGGGACGTTGGGCTGGATGGGTCTAAAGGTCCTTCCTGTGCTGACATTCCAGGATTCAGGATTCAGCCCGCTGGCAGAAAACGCTGAATGAGCCTCTTTGCTCCCTCAATGGGGAACCCCTAAATCGTCCACATGGGGAACCTCTCCCCTGGGTGAAGGACATTCTGAGATCACCCAGCTCTGGCCCCAGTCTTCAGAGACTGTGTGAGTCGGTCCCTGAATCACACAAGGGTTTTCTGGACAGACACACAGCAAACACCCAGCCTCTGTGCATCTCCTCCAGCCGGGCTGTCAGAGTAAACAGTGAGTCTGTGCCTCCAGGGATGTCCTCTCAGTGTGATGTTTCTGAAGATGAAATGAAGAAACACACATCCTCCCCTCCCCTCCCTGCCCTGCGTGGATTTCCCTCAAAGGGAGGGAAGAGAACGTGAGCTTCCTGAGAGAAGAGCCTTTGCCTGCTGTGTCCGCTGCTACTTCCCCAGCACCCAGGGCACAGCCTGGCACACAGTAGGTGCTCAGTAAGTGCTGAGTAAAGGGAGACTCAGCCACAGTGAGGGGCACTCTTTGGAGGGAGGGCGAGGTCTGGCCTTGTGACTGGGCAAGTCACTCAGACTTTCAGTTCCCTCGTCCCAGGATCCAAAGGGCTGGACAGGATTGGAAAAGGCAAGAGCTGTGGAGCCAGGCAGATGGTGGTTCTACTTCCCCCATTTACCAGCTTTGGGGCCTTGAGCAACTAGCACGACCTCTCTAGGCCTCAACTTCCCAGATCTATAGAAGGGGGTGAAATCAGATCATGAGTATAGACACCCACTGCCACATCTGATTCTTGTTGATGCTCAAAAACTGGAGGGCATTATTTTTGACGTGTTGTCACGCACCATGGGACAAAGGAGGCCCACGCTGTACTCACCACTCACGGTGAGCTGGGTGCCTGGTCCAGACTTAACCTCCACGTCAGGACTCCCTTTCCGGAACTTCACGCAGTAGTAGATACCGGTGTCTGCTGGGGTGATGCTACTGATGCGGATGGAAAAGTCCATGCTGTTTCTCTCTGTGTTGTCTGAAACATTTGTCACTCGGGGGAAGTGGCCTCCTTTGAAACTGTAGATTAACTCCCGGCCTGGCCCTGTCCCCCTGAACCACTGAGTGGGCCCCACGGGGTACAGGGAGGTCATAGTGCAGCGCAGAGTGGCCGTCTCTCCAGCTGTGACGGACACTGACTTGTCAGGCTGAATCACCTGAAGCTCCTCACCTGCCGCTCCTGGAGGGAAAGCAAAACCACCATTTGTTCATCTTTCTGTGATCCTGTAGGTTTTCTCAAATGTTTATCAACAACAGATCTCACTGACTGAGTGCACGCTGTGAGCCGGCCTTGAGCTCAGCATAGTCGGTGGATGCTGCATGTAACCCTCACAACAAGCCTGTAGGGTGAAACTGTGTCACAAATGAAAAACTGAGGCACAGACAAGTTAAGTGATGTGGCAAAGAGTGGGTTTGAGTGCCTGTGCCCTCTCTGGGGGTTTCATGTTTCACCAAATATTTCTGGCTGTCCACTTTCTGGCCTCATGGAGTGTTGCACTTCTGGACTTTTTCATTGTGTGGGACCATGAGACTTTTTTAGACCACTGAGTTGCAAGTAGATGTAATGAAGGAATTTTTTGGGATATGCAATTAACTGCAAGATCCTCTATGCTTCAACTTCCCTCATATGCAGAGATCCACATGCTCATGATGGCTCTGTTCCACCAGACTGGGTACTTGAGCGACAGTGATGAGCAGAGCTCCCAACACACAATGAACATGTAGTTTAAATAAGAAGCAAAACATTGTTTCAAGTTCCTGGGAATTTTTTTTTTCTGTAGCATAATCACATTATATTAGTTTCCTCATCCTGCTGAACAAATTGTCAAAACCTTATTGGCTTAAAACTATCGAGATTTATTATCTCATAGTTCTGGAGGTCAAAGTCCACAATTGGTGTTTCTGGGCTAAAATCAAGGCGTCAGCCGAGCTGAATTTATTCTGGAGACTCTCTTCCTGGCCTTCCCAAATTCTAGAATCTGCCCACGTTCCTTTCCTCGTGGTTCCCATCTTCCTATCACTCCATCCTCTTGCTTCCATTGTCACGTGTTCTTCTCTACCTCTACTTTCCTGCCTCCTTTTCTCCCCCGTCTTTAAAATTATTTATTGCAGTCATATTGGCTTATAACATTGTGTAATTTGAGGTGTACATTATTGTATTTCAGTTTCTATATAGACTGCGTTGTGTTCCCCACCAATAGTCTAGTTTTTATCCATCACTATACATACGCGCCCCTTTACCCCTTTCGCCCTCCCCCAGCCCTCTTCCCCTCTGGTACCCACTAATCTGTTCTCCTTATCCATGTGTTTGTTTATCTTCCACATATTTGTCTTTCTCCATCTGACTTGTTTCACTTAGAATAATACCCTCAAGGTCCGTCCATGTTGTTGCAAATGGGATGATTTTATCTTCTTTTATGGCTGAGTTGTATTCTGTGGTATATATGTATGTATGTATATATGTATGCATGTGGTATATATATACACATATTTACCACATCTTCTTTTTCCATTCATCTGTTGATGGGCACTTAGGTTGCTTCCACATCTTGACTATTGTGAATAACACTGAGATGAACATAGGGGTGCATAAGTCTTTTTGAATTATTGATTTCATGCTATTTGGATAAATACCCAATAGTGGAATAGCTGGATCATATGGTAGTTCTGTTTTTATTTTTTGAGACTCATACTGCTTTCTATAGTGACTGTAGCAGTGTGCATTCCCACTAACAGTGTATGAGGGTTCCCTTTTCTCCACATCTTCTCCAACACTTGTTATTTCTTGTCTTGTTAATTATAGCCGTTCTAACAGGTGTAAGGTAATATCTCATTGTAGTTTTGATTTGCAGTTCCCTAAAATTTTTCAAGTTGAACATCTTTTCTTGTGCCTGTTGGCCATCTGTATATCTTCGTGGAAAAATGTCTGTTCATTTCCTCTGCCCACTTTTGGATCAGGTTGTTTGTCTTTTTGTTGTTGAGTTGTATGAGTTCTTTACATATTTTGGAAATTAACCCCTTGTCGGATATACGATTTGCAAATATCTTCTTCCATTTGGTGTGTTGTCTTTTCATTTTGTTGATGGTTTCCTTTGCCATGCAGAAGTTTTTTATTTGATATAGTCCCATTTTTTAATTTTTTCTATTGCTTCCGTTGCGTCAGGAGACGTGGTGTTCAAAAAGACTCTGAAAAGACTGATGTCAAAGAGTGTACTGCCTGTATTTTCTTCTAGGAGTTTTACGGTTTCAGGTCTTCCATTCAAGTCTTTAATCCACTTGAGTTCATTGTTGTGTATGGTATAACAGCTCACTTTCATTCTTTTGTATATGGCTGTCCAGTTTTCCCAACACTATGTATTGAAGAGACTTTCCTTTCTCTGTTGCATGTTTTTGGCTCTTTTGTCAAAGATTAGCTGTCCATAGATGTTTGAGTTTATTTCTGGGCTCTCAGTTCTGTCCCATTGATCTGTGTGTCTGTCTTTCTGCCACTACCCTGTGATTTTGATTACTATAGCTTTTATTATATTACTATATTATATACTTTTAGTAGATTTTTAATTCAGGGAGTGTGATACCTCCAACTTTGGTCTTTTTTCACAGGATTGCTTTGACAATTCGGGGTCTTTTGTTGTTGCATGTAAACTTTATGATCACTGTGGCAGGCGTCCCACATATAAAGTAGAGAAAGATGGGCATAGATGTTACCTCAGGGCTGATCTTCCTCAAAAATAAAAATTTATTCCTAGGTATCTGTTTCTTTTGCTGTGATTGTAAATGGGATTGTATTCTTTATTTCTATTTCTGCTAGTTTGTTATTAGTGTATAGAAATGCAACTGATTTTTGTATGTTGTTTTTGTACCCTGCAAATTTAGTGTATTTGTTGATTATTTCTAATAGTTCTTTGGTGGATTCTTTAAGGTTTTATACATGTAGGCCCATGCCTTCCACAAATAGTGACAGTTTTACTTCCTCCTTTCCAGTTTGGATAACTTTTATTTCTTTTTCTTGCCTAATTGCTGTGGCTAGACCTCCAGTATTATGTTGAATAAGAGTGGAGAGAGTGGGCATCCTTGTCTCATTCTTGTTCTCAGAAGAATAGCTTTCAGTTTTTCCCCTATGAGTATGATGTTGGCTGTGGGTTTTTCATGTAGGGTCTTTATTATGTTGAGGTACATTCCTTCCGTGTCCATTTTATTGAGAATTTTTATCATAAAGAGATGTTGGATGTTGTAAGATGCTTTCTCTGCATCTATTGAGATGATCATGTGATTTTTTTTTTTTGTTATTCATTTTGTTAACGTGGTGTATCACATTGATTGGTTTGTGGATGTTAAACTATCCATGCCTCCCTGGAATAACTCCCGCTTGATCATGGTGTATGCTCAATGTATTGTGGTATTCAATTTGCTAATATTTTGTTGAGGAATTTTGTTTCTATGTTCATCAGCAATATTGCCCTATAATTTCCTTTTTTGTGTTGTCTTTGTCTGGTTTTAGTATCAGGTTAATGTTGGCCTCATAAAGTGAGTTAGGAAGCTTCCCATCCTCTTCAATTTTTCAGAAGAGTTTGAGAAGGATAGGTATTAAATCTTGGTAGAATTCACCAGACAAGCTGATTGGTCTTTGGGTTTTGTTTTTTGGGAGGTTTTTGATTACTGTTTCAATCTCTTTACTAGTGATTGGTCTAGTCAGATTCTCCATTTCTCTTGATTCAGTTTTGGGAGGTTGTACGAGTCTAAGAATTTATCTATTTCTTCTAGGTTATCCAACTTGGTGTATAGCTTTGCATAGTATTCTCTTATCCTCCTTTGTATTTCTGTGGTATCTGTTGAAATTTCCCCTCTTTCATTTCTGATTTTCTTTATTTGAGGCTTCTTTTTTTCTTAGTGAGTCTAGCTGTTTGTCAATTTTATTTCTCTTGTCAAAGAACCAGCTCTTAGTTTCATTGATCCTTTCTAGTGAGTTTTTAGTCTCTATTCTGTTTATTTCTGTTATGATTTTAATTGTTTCCTTCCTTCTGCTGACTTTGGGCTTCGTTTGTTCTTCTTTTTTCTAGTTCTGTTAGGTAGAGTGTAAGGTTGTTCATTTGAGATTTTCCTGTTTCTTGAGGTAGGCCTGTGTTGCTATAAACTTCCCCTTAGGATTGCTTTTGCTGCATTCCATAAGTTTTGGTATGTTGTGTTTTCATTTTCTTTTGTCCCCGGGTATTTTTTTATTTCTCTTTTGATTTCTTCATTCATCCAATGGTTTTTCAGCAGCATGTTGTTTAGTCTCCACATATTTGTGACTTTTCCAGCTATTTTTCTGTAGTTGATCTCTAGTTTCATAGCTGTAGTCAGAAAAGATGCTTGATATGATTTCGGTCTTCTTAAATTTATTGAGACTTGTTCCCAACATATGGTCTATCTTTGAGAATGTTTCATGTGAACTTGAGAAGAATGTGTATTCTGCTGCTTTAGGATGGAATGTTCTATATATCTCTGTTAAGTCCATCTGGTCTAGGGTTTCATTTAAGTCCACGGTTTCCTTGCTGACTTTCTGTCTGGATGATCTATCCATTGAAGTAAGTAGAATGTTATAATCCCCTGCTATTTTTGTGTTGTTGTCAATGTCTCTCTTTAGGTCTGTTAATAGTTGCTTTATAGACTTTGGTGCTACTGTGTTTGGTGCATATGTATTAAGTTGCATATATGTTAATAAGTGTTATGTCTTCTTGGTGGAATGTCTCTTTTATCATTATACAATGTCTGTTTTTGTCCTTGTTATCTTTTTTGTCTTAAAGTCTGTTTTGTCTGATATAAGTATAGGTATGTCCACTTTCTTTTGTTTCCCTGTTGCTTGGAGTATCATCTTTTATCCTTTCACTCTGAGCCTATGTTTGTCTATATTGCTGAGATGAGTCTCCCAGAGGCAACATATTATTGGGTCTTGTTTTTTAACCCATCCATCCACTGTGTGTCCTTTGATTGGTAAATTCAATCCATTTCCATTTAAAGTGATTATTGATGTATGAACACTTAATACTGCCATTTAATCTTTTGTTTTCTGGTTGTTCTATATTTCCCTTGGTCTTTTTACTTGTTTTTCTCACTGCCATTTCAATTTATTGATTTTCTGTGACTTTTTTTCACTTTTCTCTTTATTTATCATTCATGACTCTGCCCTGATTTTTTGTTTTGTCCTTACCATGAGGTTTGTATAAAAGATCTCATAGATTAGATAGTCTTTTTTCTGATAGCCTCTTAACTTCATTACCTTATGCAGTTTCTGTCCTTTTCCTCTTCCCCTTCTATGTTTTTGTTGTCACAAAATATTCTTCTTTGTTTTGTGAGTTTGTGACCAAATTGATGTGGTTCCTGTTGTTTTTGATGCCTCCTTCTCTTTATCTTTTTTGTTGTAATTAAGTGTTTGCTAACTTATTCTTATATAGAGTTGCAACTTTCTGATTCTGTCTATTTATCTCCTTGTTCAAAGCTTTGTAAACGTTTGCCTTTTTGTTTCAGGTAGAGGGGCTCCTCTCAACATTTCTTGTAGTGGCGGGTTTTGTGGTGATGAACTCTCTAGCTTTTGTTTATCTGGGAAAGCTTTTGTTTCTCCGTCATATCTGAGGGATAATTTTGCTGGATAGAATATGCTTGGCTGATACTTTTTCTCTTTCAGTATTTTCAATATGTTATTCCATTATCTCCTAGCCTGTAGTGTTTCTGCTGACAAATCCACTGAAAGCCTGATGGGGATTCTTTGGAGGTTATTGTCTTCTCTCTGGTTGCCCTTAATATTTTTCTTTTCATTGACTTTTGCCAGTTTTAATAGATGCCTTGAAGAAGGTCTTTTTGCACTGATAAATTAGAACTCCTAATTACCTTTATGTCCTTGCATGTCCAGTTCCACCCCCAGGTTTGGGAAGTTCTCAGCTATTATTTCTTTGAATAAGCTCTCTTCTCCTACTGGAATACCTATTATCCTTATGTTGCTTTCTTAATTGAGTCCTATGTTTCTCATAGAATTTCTTCATTTTTAAAAAATCTTTGTTCTGTCACTCTATCTCAATCATTTCTAGACTTCTATCTTTGAGCTCACTAATCACCTCTTCTATATGGTCTGCTCTAATTTTTAATGCTTTCTACTTGACTTTTCATCTCACTAACTGTGTTCTTTATCTCCTCTATTACTGTTTTGCTTTTTTTTAGAGTTTCAATCTCTTTGGTGAAGTACACTTTCTATTCATTAATTTTGTTCCTGAGCTCATTGAACTGTCTTTCTTAGGTTTCTTGTAACTCATGAGTTTCTTCGTGATAGCTACTTTGAATTTTCTGTCAGTTAAATTGTAATCTTTTTTGACTTCAAGTTTGGTTTCTGGAGAGTTAACATTCTCTTTCTGTTCTGCTGTGTTACTGTAATGTTTCATGGTACTTGATGACTTGATCCTCTGCTGGTGCATTTGTGATAGAAACCACCTTTCTTATTTTGGAACGACTTTGGTTTCTTTGTTTCTGAACTGCTTCTGGTTGCATTGGAGAGTCTGCACTTTACACCCTTCGTTGCCTGTGCAAGAGGCATCATTAGTGCCCTCCTTGTGCTGCTTGTGCCCCTGAAGTTGCTGGTGCCTTGCTGCTCATGATGTTGCTGCAGTCTCAGGTGTCACCACTGGGGTTGCCAGGCTGCAGGCTCTCCTGCTGTGTCTGGGGTGGCCTGGGTCTGGTGTTCCCCACTGGCTCTCCACAGCCTCTCCCCAGGCTCAGGGCTCAGGTGCTGCTACACTCTGCACCACCTGCACTGCTGCTCCTGGGTTATCTGGAGACGCTGGCAGCACCACTGCAAGGTGCACTGGGTTCACAAGTGTGGCTGTTATTACCAGGGGTCTGGATTCTTATATGCAACCTGTGTTGCTGGTAGAGACAGTGTTGGGGATGCTGCCATTGGGGCCTGAGTCTTGAATTCTGCTGTGGTTCCTGAAACCTCAGGTCACAGGTGCCACTTGCCACTGCAGGGAGAGGGGCAGGGGCTAAGCTGAAAGTGTTGTTGCTGGTCTTGCAGCCTCTGGTCACTGGTGCCTGCCGGTTGATTTTTGAGACCTCAGGTCAGGGCACCCTGCTCCTGCCAGGGAAGTCCACTTTCTGATTGCTGTCTGCACTGCTGGAAAGACTAGCTCCCCTGGTAGGAGTGGGAGATGGGACTGACTCACCAGCTCTTCTCTGTGTCCTGAAGCCAAAGGATATGCATCACCCACCATCACTTGGAGTGGGGAGCAGCATGGGCCAAGCCACTAATGAGTGTCACTGCTATTCATGCAGACTCTGGTTGCTGGTGCACACTGGTGTGCTTTGAAACCTCTGGTCATGGCAACCTGTCGCTACTGGGGAAATTCACACTTTGGATGTTGTCCCCACTGCCAGATAGACTGGACCCCTGCCAAGGGAGGAGGTAGGGGCTGGGTCACCAGCTCCACTCTGCGTCCTGAATCCTCAGGATGTGTGAGTGACCCAACAACACTAGGGGTGGGCAGAGGCCAAGCCACGAATGCCATGTTTGCCCTTGCAGCATGTGGTCATTGGTGTGTGTGCTGGTGCAAGCATCTAGGTTTTGGATCGCCACTGATGGTGGAGGGGAAAAAGCTTCTTCGCTTGTTCTACTGCCTCCAAGAGGGCCAGTCCACCCACCTTCAGATATATAGATGCTTGAATGGCTCAAGCATTCTGGTGTTCTGTGCAGGGAGTCCTTTGTTGGTCAACGGATGTCTGACTGGTTGCAACTTAGTGGAAGGGACAAAGGGAACAACTCACTCTGTCATAATGCTGACATCACTCCTCCTGCCTCTTTCTTGTAAGAATCCTTGGGATTATATTTGGCCTGCTTTGCTAGTCTAGGATAACCTCCCCATGTCAAGATTCTGAAATTAATTCCTTTAGCAAAATCACTTTTGCCTTGTAAAATAAAATATTCACAGGTTCTCAGTATTAGGACATGGATCTCTTTGAGGGACCATTGTTCTGTCTACCACACACATCTTCCTGACTGTTACAGAAACAAGTTGCCATAACCAAAATCTATGTATGTGTCATTGTCACATGGGCTGAATGACAAGGAAACTTATTAGAATCTGGAAGAAGAACTATTGAATCAGTGTACCGGTGAAACAGATTGAAAAATAAAACTACAAATCAATAACATAAGGAGAAATGGAATATTCACAAATACATAGAAACCAAACACAGTCTTAAAAAATAGATAGATCAAAGAAGAAATCACAAGGGAAATTACAGAATACCTTGAGACAAATGAAAACAAAAATGCAACATACCAAAACTCATAAGATGCAGTGAAAGCAGTGCTAGAGGGAAATTTATAGCTGTAAATGCATAAATTTAAGAAGAGGAAAGATCATAAATCGATAACTTAACTATACAACTTCAGAAATTATAAAGAGAAAAGCTAAATAAAACCAAAACTCAAAGCTAGCAGAAGGAAGGAAATAATAAAAATTAGTGCAGAGATAAACAAAATGTGAATAGGAAAACCAATGAGAAAATCAAGAAAAGCAAGAGAGCTTCTTCAAAGAGATCAACACAATTGGCAAAACTTTAGCTAGACTGACTAAGAAAAAACAGAGAGAAGACTTGAATAACTAAAAGCAGAAATTAAAAGACACTACTTAAAATTTTACAGAGATAAAAGAAATTATAAAGGAGTACTATGAACAACTGTACAGCAATAAATTGGATATCCTAGATAACATGAACACACAATTTACCAAGACTGTAGCATGAAGAAACAGAAAATCTGAATAGACCCATAACTTGTAAGAAGATTGAATCAATATGCAAGAATCTCCCAAGAAAGAAAAATCTAGGACCCCTAAGCTTCACTGGCGAATTCCACTAAATATTTAAAGAACTAACACTAATTGTCTTCAAACTCTTCCAAAAAATTAAAGAAAAGGAAGAACTCCCAACTACTCAGAGTCATTCTGAGACTCATTTGCAGGCCAGCATTATCCTGATACCAAAGCCCAACAAATGCACCATGAGAAAACACAGGCCAATATCTCTTATGAATATTGATGCAAGAATCCTCAACAAAATATTAGCAAACCAAATTCAACAGCATATGAAAAGAATTTTATACCATGACGAAGTGGGATTTTAATCACAGTCTTTGTATTCCAGGAATAAATCCCATGTTTATGGATAGGAAGACTTAATGTTGTTCAGATGTCAATACTACCTAAAGCAATCTAGAGATTCAATACAATCCCTGTCAAAATCCCAATGGCATTTTTTGCAGAAATAGAAAAGCCTATTCCAAAATTCATATGAACTCTCAAGGGCCCCCATATTATTACACAATCTTGAAAAACAAGGACACAGTTGGAGGACTCACACTTCTTCATTTAAAAACTTACTCCAAAGCTACCACAATGAAGGAGTACGCTATTGGCATTAGAACAGGTATAGAGACCAATGGAATAGAATAGAGAGCCTGAAAATAAACACTGACATATACAGCCACGTGGTTTACAAAAAGGGTGCCAAGACCATTCAATGGGGAAAAGGCAGTCTTTTCAACATATAATGCTGGGAAAACTGGATATCCACACACGAAAGAATGAAGTTGGACCGATACCTTACACAATACGCAAAAATGAGCTCAAAATAGATCAAAGACCTAAATGTAAACTGAAAGTATAAAATTCTGAGAAAAAACAATAAGTGAAACTCTTCATGACATTGGATTTCACAGTGCTTTTTTGGATATGACAGTAAAAGCATTAGACAACAAAAGAAGAAATATATAAATTGGACTTTATCAAAATTAAAACTTTTGTGCATCAGAGGACACTATCAAAAAGTGAAAAGAAAACTCACAGAGTGGGAGAAAATATTTGCAAAACATATATCTCATAAGGGATTAATATCCAGAATACATAAAGAGCTCCTACGTTTAAACACAAAATAACAAACAACCTAATTAAAAAATTGACAAAGAACTTGAATAAACGTTTCTCCGAAGAAGATATACAAGTGGTCAGTGAGCACATGAGAAGATGCTCAACACCACTACTCACTAGAAAAAGCAAATTAAAACCACTATGTGATATTCCTATACATCCCTTAGGATGGCTATTGTCACAAACAGAATAAACAGAAACATCTTGGCAAAGATGTGGAGAAATTGAAACCTGTGTGCATTGCTGGCAGGAATATAAAATGGTGCAGCCACTGTGGAAAACAGCGGTTGTTTCTTAAAAAGTTAAACATTGAATTTACCGCGTGATTCAACAATTCTACTCTTAGGTATATACCCCAAAATATCAATAGCTGGGATCCAAACGGATAATTATACATCAATATAAATAGCCGTACTATTCACAATAGCCAAAAGGTAGCAGAAACAACCCAAACTTCCATCAAGAGATGAATGGATAAAGAAACTGTGGTGTATGTATATTCTCAATGGAATGTTACTCAACACAAAAAGTAATGACATTCTGCTGTGACCTATAACACAGATGAACCTTGAAAATATCATCCTACATGAAGTTAACCAGATACAGAAGCACAAATACATGATTCCACTTGTAGGAAGACCCTAGAAAAGGGAAATGCGTAGATACAGAAAGTAGAACACAGGTTCCCAGGGGCTGGAGGGAAGGGAAAATGGGGACTTACGTTTGATGGGAACAGAGTTTCTGCTTAGGATGTTGAAAATGTTCTGGAAATGTATGGTGGTGATGGTTTTACAACATTATGAATGTACGTAACGCCATTGAATTGTATCTTTAAAATGGTTAGAATGGTAAGTTTTACATTATGCGTATTTTACCACAATCAAAAATATGTACTAACAAAGGTGATAGCCCCATGTAGAATTTTGGAACTGGACTAAAGGGCTCAAGGAAAAAGATAGAATGTGCAGTTCCACAGGCTGATAGATTTGAGAAACCTGCAGTGGAATGAGGAGGTAGAACCATGGAAGCGAGCAAGGAAACAGCAGACTTCAAACGTGTTTTGAAAGGAGTTGTGGGTGGTTGACCGTGTTTGGAGAGTGAGTGATGAGTTGGAGGGTCATGAGTCCCCTTTGGGCCAATCACTGAAGTGCAGGTGCAAGACTCTCCAGGTCCACGTCACCGCCTCAGTGACCAGCTGGTTTCTGGACACAGAGAGAAACACAAAAACATTCCTTCTCATTTGAGGTGTCCTAAAACACAGGCATGGAGTTTGGCGGCAGGAGTATAAATCAGGGGAGCCGGCTGTTGTGGCGCCACAAATGAATCCTGTGTTCTTTTCTATTTCTTAGCGACTCCTCAGGAGAAAATGTGTTCAGCTTTGCAGGGTGTGAACTGGTGAAACCCACCCACTTAGCACTGTTTGTGACTAAACCCCCCTCCTCAGGAAGGCACGCGCTATGGCAGGGCAGGTCCTTTGGTGTGCCCAGAACATCAGGTGGTTTGGGTTTTTAAGTCTAGAGAAGAAGATTGGAAGCTAAGACAAAAATGGGGAGAAAGATGAGTGAATCTTGGAGGAGAAATGGAGGAAATAGAGGATGGAGGAGAGAAGAGGGACCAGAGGGTTGAGACCCATCTGCCAGCTGTGTGTCTATAATTCTCATATTTCCATCTCTGGTCCAGGCCTTTCCCCTGAACTCTGGACTTGTATGTCAGCCTCACACGGGACATGCTCCTTGGATGGAAAGAAACATCTACAGTTAACGTGTCCCAAACTGAACTCCTGAATTTCCCCACAACCCTCTGTGTCCCAGCTGATGCACCTTTATTCTCCCACATTCTCAGGGCCCAACGCCTTGGACTCTTTCTCTTCCACCCCCAATCCTATGCATCAGGAAAGCCTGTTGGCTCCACTCCAGCAAGCGTGCAGAATCTGACCTCTTTCCCCATCTCTACTAGCTACTGTCCTGGTGCAAACAAGTTGTTCTTGTTTGCATGAAGGCAGTGACCTCTTAAATGCTCTAGTTGTTTCTATTTATGTCCTGTTTAGTCTATTCTCAACCAAATGCTAGAATAATTGAAAACTTGTGTCAGATCATGTCACTTCTCTCTTCAAAACCTTGCAATGTCAGACATGTCACTCAGAGAAAAAGCCTAACTCCTGAACACAACAGGAAGATCTTACTCTCAGGGCCTTTGCACATGCTGCTCCCTGTCAGGAAGGCTCTTCCCCCAGATCACCACGTAGCTCACTTCTGCACCTTCTTTTTCTCTTTGCTCAGATTTCCCTTCTCAGTGATGCCCACTCAGACCAACCTGTTTAAAATACATCCTACCCTACAGAGTCTTCCAATTCTGTTATCCAGCTATGCTTTAATTTTTTCCTTAACACATCACTTTCTGATGCATTATGTTATTTATTTATTTGCTATGTCTATTGTTACTGTCATCTCTCCACTAGGAGATAAGCTCCAGGAGAGCAACTACTTTGCCTCTGTTATTTGCCAGTGCACCCCAAGTTCCTATGTCAGCCGCTGGCACATGGTAGGTATGCAATATAGGTTCATATGATGTGTGAATTTCCCCCATGTGACTCCTCCCTGAGACCCTGAAGAGGATTTTAAGTGGGTGATGTCTATGGAAATTATGTCAGGTTCTGAGTCTCCATGTAGATGACTTGGTGAAAGACAGAAGGAAATTGCGCACATGCAGGAAGCAGAAGAGCCAGGAGAAGAAAACCACAACTCACTTCCCCCACACCCCACCCTTCCCCACAGCCAGTGGCAGAAGCTGCAGAAATCTCATGGGATGGAGGTGGGGTAATGGTTAAATCTGTGAGCTCTAGAATCAGCTGCCTCAGTTCAGATCATGGCTCCACCATTGACCCTGAACCTCTCTGTGCTCCCGTTTTCTCATCTGCAAGATAGAGGTGACGAGAGAATCTACCTTGGGTATAATGATCACATGAGGTAACAGCCATAGGCATTTCCAACAGCGTCTGGACGTGGGGAGAGTTCAGGAAATTGAAGTGATTACTCATTAGATTCCTGAGGGATGGAGTCTGCAGCTGACATTAGATGATGTAGACATGGATATGCATATGGATATAATTATAGACACAGATCAGATATCCTGGAGTCTCTGTATGTTTTGTCCTCTTTTCTCCCCCTCACCTCTATCCAGCATGGAAGAGGGACTCCAAGATAGTAACACACAAAAGAGAGAAGTTTGCTTCTCTTCAGACTTTTGGGAGAATAAAGGGAAATTTAGAGAAGTAGGAGAGATGTTGGCTGAAAGACAAAGAAGATTAAACATCTGTTCAATGTGCATTTCATGCAGACTAAAAATGATTTAAGAAAATAATAAGGAAAGACTTTTCAAAAATCCCATATGTGTATGCGTACACTTCCTCAACCCACTCATACACACACACACACATAAACACATGCATTCACAAATAAACATAAAAGTGTGGCCTTGCACTAATATACAAGGTTGTTTTGTGGATTAACTGAAATTATAATACATATTAAGAAATCAGTAATAAAATTGGCACACTGGAACCACCCAATACATCAGTAAAACAGGTCTGCGAGCACATGGCAGAACTGGACCTCCCAGTGCTGTGATGCTGACGACTATTCTTCTCTCTGCTTCGCTGTACTTTCTGGTTGTTCTGCAATTAGCCTCCTCTGAGAGGCCGAGCAGCGTAACGGGGTTAAAGGAATGAACTCTGGAGCTGGTTGGCTTGGACTTGAACCTGGGCTACTCCACTGCCTTATGCAAGTGATACTGGGCAAGTTATTCTCTCTGCCTCAGTTTCCCCACCTGCAAATCAGTGATAGGGTCACAGCTATCACACAAGGTTGTGCATTAGACAAGTTAACTTGCACAAAGTTCTCCTTGTTGCTGTTTGAAGCATCATCTGTTTCGATGCCTCTGGTAACCAGCTGCAGGTGATGGATCCACAGAGAAAAGGCTCAGATCCCTGATTTCCTGCTCTCAGACTATGCCCAGTCCTGGGCCTCCCGTGGTAGCTCTGGGTGGTGTATCCATGTTTACGTGGAGGCCCTAAAAGCCCAGGGGCAGAGGGAGGGGATTCTACCCCAAGGAATGCTCACCTGTGAGTCCCAGCAGCAGAGTCAGCAGCAGGCAAGGAGGAACGGGGTGGGGCCGGGAGGCAGGGACGGGCATCCTGGAGGCCTGAGGAGCTGCTCTGTCCAAGTGTGTGCTGAGGAGAACCCTGACTTCCGCGTTCTGTGGAGGGAAGGGAAGGCCCACCTCCCATGACATAAGAGGAAGCACCTATGACGGGGTGACATGGCTGTGACAGCAACCAGCTTCTAGACCTCAGACAGTTCCCACTTCTAGAATGTGAAATAGGAATCAGCAGAGAAGGCGGCTACAAGTGAGGACTCACTCGGCTCACACTCTCAGGGAGACTTGGACAGGCCTAGCAGATACAGGGCTTCTTCTCTTTCTGGGGCCTCTGCTCTCTCCACTGGACCCCTCACCCCATCTTAGCTCTTCATGGTGATTCCCTATTTGGGAACCCCACGTCAAGAATGATCTGTCGTTCTGGGCAGTGTCCCAAACTCCCATGCCCAGGATCCTAGGATGTGGCTAGTTGTCATCTCATTCTGCACCAGCCTCAACCGAGAGCCACTCAGCTGGAGGAAGGAAGAGGGTTTGCCAGGGCCTCTCAACTTTGGGATGAAACCAGGTCTGTTCCTGAAATGACTCCCTGTTCCAACCCTTTATTGATGAAACTGGTGAAACTTAGCCCAAATGCACTGTGCGATGTGGACCTCAGAACTTGCATGTGCCTGCATCCAACAAAGGGAGTCCCTTCCTGAATTCTCTCAGGAGAGCAAGTGGCTTATATGACCCAGCAATTAATCTTTCAGGCATTTATCTCAAAGAAATGAAAACTCATGTCCACGCACCTAACCACGCATGAAGGTTTAAAGTAACTTTCTTTATAATAGGAAAACTGGAAAAAACCGAAGTGTTCAATAGTAAGTGAGTAGTTAAACGAAGGGTGTTGCATCCATTACAAAGAAATACAACTCAAGAATAAAAAGGAATAAATTACTTATATGTGTAACAACATGTAAGTTTCTTGAAGGCATTATGTTGAGTGAACAAAGTTTATCTCAAAATGTCACATGCTGTATGATTCCACTTGTAGAACATCTTGAAATTATAGAGATAGAGAGCAGGTGGCATTTGCCAGAGATGTGGTACAGTGGGATGGGTGTCATTCTAAGGAGCCAGCACAAGGAGGACCTTTGTGGTTATGGAATTGTTTTGATCCTGAGATGGTGGTAGTTACACAAACACACACATGAGAGGACCAACACTCGCAAAAGCTGGGGATGTTACAAGATTCAGCATGAATAATCTCACAGTCATAATCACATAGACACTGACTAGTAAGTTATCCCAAATGATACTATAGTTATATTAGGGTGATGGGGCATAGAAGTGTGCATGTGGCATGAAGTCAGGGGTAACAGAACATTATATGATCACCTTTCATAATGGGAAGTCAATAAATAACGCCTAAGAGTCAGAAATCAAGAAGTAGCAATATGAGCATGCTGCATGCAATATGGCAGTAAAATCTAAAATACTCAGTTGAAAGAGTTGAAAATGGTTGCCTCTGGGAGGTGCAAATAAGAGGTTAGGGAGATTCCAGTTTACATCTGTATAACTTGTAGAATATTTGACTCTTAAACTGTGTGCATGTGTAACTTTGATAAAGGGAGAAACTAATTTTAGATAATTACACTAATGTTATCAGAGTTATACATAAAAAGAATGTCCATACCATTAGCATTAGTAAGAGAGTTTTATAAGCTTGTTGGATATAAGACTGATGTTCAAACCTCAATTACAATCCTACACAATAGTCAAAAACTACTGAAAACAGTAATCATAATTTTTGAAGATTCCATAAATAGAAAACATTAAAGATAGCTCTAACTAGGCATGCATAAGACAATTATGAGGGGGAAAAAACTGCAAACTCATGAGTTAAACATCATAAAAGAAAACCTAAATAAATAGAGATAGATCATGTCCATGAATGGGAAACCTCAACACTGGAAAGATGTCAGTTTGCCTGAATTATATATAAATTCAATGCAATCAAGTAATAATTCTAAAGGTTTTTGTGAAACTTGACAAAGTGATTCAAAAACGCATTTGGGCCAAGAAGAGCCACAACAGTTTTGAACAAGAAAAGATGGGAAGATTTTCCCAAAAGAGGTGTCAAAACTTGTCACAAATCTATGATAATTAAGAGAGTGTAGTTTTGACAGAGAGATAGACAAGAAGCTCAATGGAACAAAGACCGCATAAAAAGAACCACCAATTTATGGAAACTTGATACATGGCAAAGGTGGCAGGGCAGGTCAGTGAGTCAAAATTCACCATTGTGGAGGAAAAAAATAAGACCTTACCACTTGTAATACACACACAGACACACAAACACACACACACACAGCTGAAAAATATAACTAGATCAAAGGTATAAATGGAAAGAACAAAACTCAATCAAAAATTAAAACCTCTTTTACCATAACAAAAGTTCCCAGATGATGCCAACAGTGCTGCTTTGGGGACCACGCTAGAGGAACAAGAGCTACTGTCCCATATGTGCCCAAGGAAACAAGGATAAGAATGTTCATTGCAAAGTTGTCCCAGCAAAACATTGGGTAAAGCTTCAATATCCATCATGAGAAGAGTAGATAAATCATGGCATATTCTTACACTAGAAATCTACAGAGCAGGGGAAAATCAACAACATGGAGCTACATATAATTACCTGAATAAATCCCACAAACTATTAAGCATAGAATTAAAATAAGTTCCAGGATGCTGTACATAGTATATGCAATTACACAAAATTTAAAACATGCAAAGTGATATTAAATATTGCTTGAGGATTTATACATATGTTATAAAAGTATAAAATCACGGCTTGAGAAGGATAAACACTAAATTCAGGACAGTATTTTTCAAAGGAACAGAAGAACATAATGGCAAAACGTTAATATTTTACAAAGATAGGATGGCAGGTCCGTGGATATTTTTTATATTATTCTTTAAGTAGTTTGGAATAGAAAAATGCTTCTTCAACTTCGTGATTTCAAAACACATACATGTGAAAAGGAAATCATACTTCAAAGCTCTGGATAAAAGTAACAACTGTTCTGGAATTTAAAGGTTGTTCCTGATCAGGGGCAATGGAAACGGATTTTCTTGATCTGCTTGATTCTCTGTTGGGTGGAGGCAGGGCCAGTCGGAAGCTCAGCACATCAGGGTCCAGACATCCCCGAGCCTCATGACCAAGGTCCATCCTTGACTCAGCTGCAAACATCAGAGAGAAGCAACACCAGGAGGCGTGTGGAAGGGAGCACATCTGTGGTGGAGGTGGGGATGGCAGAGTGAAGGGCAGGGGTCTTGGGGACCTACAGGTCCCTGCAGCTTCTTCTCCCACTAGAGCCCCTTGGAGAGGACAGAAGGCAATGTGTCACAGGGCATGCAGGAGCTCTAGGGAGAACAGGCATTCATTCATTCACTCATGCATGCATTAATTCCACAAATATTTATTGAACACCTACTATGTGGCAAGCACTCTGCTTGGCCTGGGTTCATGGCGCAGATCAGAAATGAAGACCCTACTCATTACACTCCAACACCTCTTTCTGAGTCCTGAACTCTCTCATATCCACATTCATCTTGCCACCAGTCAGCGCCTCCAAGTCCCTCAGACAGGTTCTAGTGGTTGATTTTCGTCATACTTCCTTATTCATTCCAAAGATATATCATATGAAACCTGAAATATAGAACAGTTTATGGGGGGAAACTGAAGTTTGGTTCTCAAAGCGTTGACCTTCATCTCACCTCCACACCTTGGACCCCCACCTTCAGAGTCCCAAGGAACTTCATTTGAAAACCTTCAAACTTCAGGGAACTGCCCAATGTGTGAGAGTTGGAAGGCTCTGAGAATTCCAAGAGACATCTGGAGAAAATGAGTGTTCACAACCTTTCCTTGAGGCTGGAGCACCCTTGTAGGTACCATGTGACTCTGTGGGCTTGCTTGTTACTCCTCTTGTCGGCCCATGATGGTGGCCCTGACCTCCCTCACTAAGGAACAAAGCTTGCCCCAACTCACCTGTCACAGGATCCACCACCTGTGGATGTAGGTGACTATGAAACTCACCGCCAGCAGCACCTTGAGGCCTGGAGGGAAGCCACAAAAATAAGGACAGGCATCTCTGGATCTAAATACCAATGGGCAGAAGGAGACGTCAAATGGGGTTCTGTGAGTTTAAATACCTCACTCCACTCAGGAGACAGAAGTGAACCAGCTTCTCATGGAAGTAGAGGTGAGCTTACCTGGGCTCCTTATGGGCTCGTATGTGATGTAGGGCGGCATAGGGAGGTTGGCCCGGATGGGAGTCTGTGCCTCATGCTGCACCTTACAGATGAGCACCCGTTCAGACCCCTGCGCCGACCCATCCACCAACTGCAAGCTTTCCAGCATGTAGGTCCATCACCACTCTGCTTGGACATGAGTTGCTCAGCTCCCTGGAACATATGGCCATTCTTCATCCAGATGAGATGCACACTCTGTGGAGAGAACCTCTGCACGTGGCAGGTCATAGCCACCAAATCTGAGGAGGCTGAAGACTGAGACACTGTCACTACAGAAATAATGTAGCTTTCTTCCCATCAGAAAGAACCAATTTGGAGGTTTTCCCCCAGAGCTGCATATCCCACTGGGTGAACATTTTTCTTATTTCTACTGGACAACAATAAAAGGGCACGGAGAAACTGAATGGTGAGTGGGATCGTCCCCTGAGAATTCTTACAGCAGGCAGGTGAAGGCCAGTTCTGTCAGGGAGAGACACAATGCAGGGTCACAGCCCTGTTGTGAAGATGTGTTGTTTCGCCAGCCCAGCATCCCACCCACCCTTTCTGGTAGTGGCATGGGCTATAAAACACGCAGGCAGGCGCAGAAGCTCCCATTCCTTTCTGGGGCTGTCCTTTCCCACTTCACACAGTTCTGGAGAGCTGTCAGTCCACAGTCTGCTTACCCCTGGCTCACCCGGGCCTGGCAATCCTCACGATCCCTTCTCCCACTCTCCTCCCAGCCAGTCATTCAAGCTCAGAAGCTGATCCAGCCGGACCAAGAAAAGCAGTGCTTCTCGGGGTCTCAACTGCTAGTGGGCAGCTCCCCCTAGTGGAGACAGCCATCACGCAAAGAGTGAGATGGAAGGAGGAGCAGAAAGAGGATTAGGAAGCCGGGAAGGGAAGGAGGAGACAGAATGGGAGGATGAGGAGAGAGAATGCACACTGAGTAGCAGAGAAAATGAAAGCCCCGCACCTGCACCCCTGTTTCCCAGCTGAGTCAAGAATTCGGGTCTCTCTTTAAAATTTACTTCCAGAAACTTCCAGCTGAACCAGTCTTGATTAACAGCCTTTCTAGATGGAACTTTGCAGCTCAGCAGTCCTTAATCTCTGCCATTTCCTGCAGTCAAGCATTAAGGCAGAGATCTTTCAACCTGCAGAGTGCGTGGAATTGAGGAAGGAAAGTCCCAATCCCTCTTCCGGGAGGGGGTGTGGGGGAGGAAGGAAGGAATGGAACTTAGGGGTGAATGCCTGAGAGTTTTATCACCAGCCTAGGGCGTCCCCGCTTCCTTCACCTTCATCCAGTGCTGCCCTGTGTCCCTGACTTACTGCTGTCTGCATTCCAGGCAGAAGGCAGGGTTTTCACCCTGACCCTCCCAGCTGTGCTGCCTTGGGGGGCTGGGTGAGGGACCACACCCACCTTTCCCCAGCCTGGTGCCTGAGCAGGGTGATGTTGGCCTGGACTGGGGGCTACTCATCCTGGACCACCCAGAAGGCAAACTCGCTCCCCTCCAGCATGGCCTCTGCCTGGCACATGTGCTCCAGAGAGCAGGTCTCACCTGGGTTTCTCGTGACCTGGGGACACTCCACGGTCTGGACCTTGTGCCTGTTCTCCACCCAGGTGAGGTGCAGGGAGCGGGGACAGGAGTGGCTCATGTGGCCCGTGAGATTCACTCTCTGATGCACCTGGACGTGTGTCCCAGCGGGCCTGGTGATCTTCAGGGTGGGAAGAACTAGACAGAGCGACAGAAAGGAACGTCTGCTGAAATTACCCCTGCCCACCTGCCCCCTAAATTCCCCTCTCCCAGGAACCAGCACATGATCGCTCACTCTCTCATCAGTTACCTTTTTTCGAAAAAAGAAATAACTTTTTCTTGTATCCTCAATACAAGGCAAATAGAGCTAAATGTTGACATTCATTAATATGGGTACAGGTGCACGGGTGTCTGGTGTTTTATTTTCTGTATGTTTGAAATATTTCATATAATGAAATATAATTTTAAGAATTACTAAAATACGATGCCCATGAGGACAGGAACTCAATTCTAGTCAATGCTGTATCCCCAGCACCTAGAACAGTGCCTGGCACATAGCAGAGATTCATTGTACGTTGAATAACTGATAAATATTTAAAATTAAAAATTAATAGCAATGATATTATAGCATAAAGATGCTTGGAATGAAAGGCTGGGGCCATATAGTAATAAGAATAAGATCAAACATTCATAAACAACTCACTGCGTGCCGGGCAGCAGTCTAGGTGCTTTATAAGGAATAACTCATTTCATCCTCACATGAAACCCACGAGGTAGGTCTTAATTTTATTCCCATTCTAAGAGGAAATTGAGGCACAAAGAGACTAAGTAACTTCCCTGAGATCACGCAAGTTTTCCAGTGGTACGGCCAGGATTAAACCTGGGTGGTCGGCCTCTGGAACCCGTGCCTTCCACGGCTGTACCATGGGATCAGCCAGGGCAATGAGGAATTCCAGTTTCCCATTTGTGAGAGGGGCTTCAGGGGAAAGTCGCTGAAAGCCAATGCTGCTGGGGAGACGATGCCCCCCACCCCACCCTACTGCCCACTCACCTTGGAGCACTTGGGAGGGGCTCTGCCAGTCCCCTGTGGGTGACTTCGCAGGTGAGACATCGTGTCGGGCTAGTGTCCCCCACACCCTACTGGGGAAGTGACGGAGTAATTGATTTTGTTGTCAGTCACCAGGTGCTGAGTTGAGTCTGGATGCTCATCTCTGTCCTTCATCCAGGTGACATTGAAATCCCAGGAGCTGAAGGGGCCAGTGGTGCAGCTGAAAGGCACCAAATTTCCAGGGGTTGTCCTCTGAGCCGTGACCATCAGAGAGAGGAAGGGCTGCCCAGCTACAAAAGAGGGCGCTTGTGACTGCACAGAGTGGGAGGCATCCAACACCGACAGCCTGTAAGAGGCACCCGTGGCGGGTCAGGCCCTGTGCACTTACTGTGCACCATGCATGGCTCCAGCCTTGGGGAGCATATTAAGAGATGATAATGAGAAAATGAGCAAATATATCATTACAACTGGATCTCAAAGACTTCAGGGAAACCCAGAGTGCAGAGATAGAAAATGCCAGGAGGACTTATTCTAGAAAGGCAGGGAAAGGATTCCTGGAGGAAGTGACATTTTGAGCTGAAGCCGAGGAATGGACAGGAGCCAGCCATGGGAAGAGGCAGGGGAAGAACATTCTAGAAAGTGGGAGCAGCAGGTGAGAATACCTCGAGCAGGAAGAGGTGGTGGACTTGTGAAACTGAGAGGTCTGTAGGACGCCAGCATCGTGGGCAGAGGTCCAGATTGGGAAGAGCCTTGTGGGGCAGGGTGACACTCTTGACTCTGTTCTGAGTGTGCTGGGAAGGCACTGGAGATTTTAAACAGAGAGGCAAGGTGGTCTCATTGACATGGTTTAGAAGATAACTGGGGTTGCCATGTAAAGAGTGGAAATGAGGGTGGCACAGACCTCCAGGTGTGAGGTGATGGTGCCTGGACTCAGGTGGTGAGAAATGGAGGGACCCGAGATACATTTGGAAGATACAGCCAACAGGCCTTGGTGATGGACAGGGTGTGGGATGGGGACAGAATGAATAAGGGATAAACAATTCTTAGGTTTTCCCCTTGAGCATCTGGGTGAACAGTGGTTCCAGTATTTGAGATGGGGAAAACTGGACCCAGTTGGGGTGGGAGAGGTGTGGCGAGGAATCAAGATTTCCATTTTGGACATAAGTCAAGAATGACCGCAGGCCCAGATGGTTGGTCCTCCAAATCAGGTCCTTCCCATCAACGTCTCATTGGGCATCCATCCTCTGCTTGCTCACCTCCAGCAACAGGGAGCTCTCTCCACCTGAGGCAGCTTCCTCCATCCTCATAAAGGTGGGACCGTGACAAGGTACTTCTGCTGCTCACCTAGGGTCTGTCTCCTGGAGTCGTCCCAGGACAACTGCAGGACTAGACTCTTCCCTCCCCCTCAGGGCAGCCTGCAGAGGTCTGACAGCAGGCATGTCTCCAAGTCTTCACTGTGTCTCCTGGGCACCTGCTCTGAGCCAGTATAGGAGCTGGGTGCTGGAGAGACAGAGATGTGTCACACGGGACCCCTGCCCTCGAGGAGCATCTGGTCACATGTGTGTGTATGAGTGTGTGTGGGGGAAATAAACCAGCATTGACAATAGGGTGACGGGTGATGGAGGGCAGCTCTGGAGGCCATGGGGGCATGTCCTCTTAGCACACAGTCCTGGTACCTTCTGCCTCATGCTCTCCTGTCCTCTGATAATCATCACCCCACCTGCATGGAGCACCCTGTGGTTTATAAAATGCTTTCAGGTGTGTATGCACATTTTCATCTGCATCCCAGCCATGGAAGGCTGGTATTATTGTCCCCACTTCCCAGAAGAAGAAACAGAGACTCAGAGAGGTTTAGTGACCTGCACAAGGTCACACAGTGACCTGTCAGTGGATAAGAAGGGATGTTAAGCGGGTCTACCTGACTTCAGCTCATCACTCAGGGGGTTCCTCTCCCCCTCCATCTTTCCCACCCTCACACCATTTCTGACCTCGATCTGGTGGCCACCTAGACCAGAGCTGATGTCAGGGAGGCTGGGTGGGAGGAGGGCTCCTCTTTCAACCCCTGGCCCCTTGCCATCGTGTCACATTGTTCTCATCCTGACCCCAAGCTCCCATCATCTCCATCTCTCACAAGGTCCACACTGGAGAAAAGATGCAGAACAGCCCCCTGGCAGGCAGGTACACAGCTCAGCCAGGTCCTCTGGGCTCTGGGCCTCGGTCTCCTGCCTGCACACAAGGTGGCTGGATTGGTAATCCCTGAGGGTCTCCTGCCTGCTCTGAGGGTCTCTGTGGTCAAGACTCAGACTCACCTGCAAGTCCCAGGAGAAGGGCGGGCAGGAGGGTGCTCAGGGCCTGCCCAGGTGTGGCAGTCACAGCAGAAGTCTCACAGAGTCTCTGGTGCATGCTAGGTACCAACCCCAGGATGAGGCTCTACATGAGCCCGGAAGCCACTGCCTGGTCTCCTGATAGCCTGGGGCAGGCCACATGCTTTCTGGCCACCCACCCACCCCCAGGCCTGGAGCAGTGGTTTGAGCCACAGTGAGAGAAGTGGTTGCTATGGCCTAGGCCTCCTTCCAAACCCCAGACCTGCAGGCCTGAGCTCTCCAGCCGGGGAGGCGTCTGCTGCCTTTGGCTTGGGTGCTGACTATCTGACGCCCCTCGAGCCAGAGTGGGAGGGGCTGGGTTCCACTGCGAGCTGCGAGCCACAGAGCTCCCTCTGAGGTGGTGGGCCTTCTCCAGGCTGAACAGACGTGGGATGGCTTCTGGAACAACAGAGTGGATGGGATGTGGTCCAGCAAACGTTGGTGAAGTGGACCTGGATGTATACGACCAAATAAAAGAAAAAGCACAGTCTGAGAAACCCAGCCCCTGCCTCACCACTTTACTAGGCTCGCACAACGTCGTCCTGGGCTCCTCCTGTGGCCCAGAATTGTCTACTAGGCTCCGAGTTAGGGGAAGATAAATGTTAAACACAGCAGCCGTTGCCCTGGCCTCTCCCCTTGGTCCCTCTCCATCCCCTTACTCTGCTCTATTTGGCTTCCCGATGGCCAGCCCTGCCATATACACTTAGTTGTTTTTCTCTGTTTCCCCATGAAAAACGATTGGCTGTGAGGATTGCTGTCTTTCACTCATGGCTGTAATCAGCACCCAGCACGGTGCTGGGCACAGAGTAGGTACTAAGTAATAATGAATGAACCTTTGGGGCCAGGTATGTTCTCAAGGCTGATAAAAAGCAGCAAAATCCCGCCTGTGCCCCCAGCCATCCCATCTCCCCTGTGCTCTGTACACTCAGATAACTGTGGGGGGACTTGTCAGCCTGGGGGAGACTGCTGTAGAATCTCTCCCTTCGCAACCCCATCAGCACTTCAGCCAAGCAAGGCCTCCCGAGAAGATAACTCCTAGAGACGGGGATGCCTGCAGGGAGAGGAGGCCGGCTCCTCCTCCCACAGGTGTCTTCTGAGGCAGACAGTGGAATTGCTGCGCTGAGCGGGAGAAAAAGGAACTGAAAAGACAGTAGGGGAGCAGCCTGAACTTCCCCTATGCAGAGTGGCAGCGGGCAAGGTCCTCGGAGAGCCCCCCAGGGCGGAAGGTGGCGGAGCTCAGAGCATCCTGTCTACAGCCCATTCAAGATGGTCCCAGAAGCAAGAGATGGCAACATAGGCTCGAGGGGCAGGAGCTGTGGAGCTGGATCAGACCAGGCACCCCCTACAACACACACACAGCACGTGCACACACACACCTGCACGCACACAGGGCCCGCCAAAGGATGCACGCCTGGGACCCGATTCAGGGAAGGGAGGGGGAACAGAAGAAGGCTTCTCCTCCACCCCTTCCAGATCCCTCGGCAGAGACCTGGGGGCAGCCTGGCTGTGCGGAGGGAAGGAGGGTGCGATGCTGACGTTTGGAACCAGCCTCGTTTAGACTGCTCTTTAAACAGGGCCTGACCCAGAACAGCTTCTTCATAAAAGTTTCATATGATTCATCCATGGTCCCCTTCTGCATGTTTCCAGAAACGTGGGCTCTGCCTAAGAGGCCAGAGAGAGGCAGGAAGGAGAAATTTGACAGAGCTGAGGTGAAAGCAGTGCTCAGAGATCAAGAAAGCCAGTTCAGGCTGGGCCCCTGCAAAGCGCAGACTTCAAGGAAGCGGTCACAGCAGCCACTGGACCTCGGTCGAGGCTGAGCCTCAGTCTCCTCATCTGTCACAACAGGCTGGTGACGTCTCTCTGTGACTGAGTCTGATGCAGGTGAAGTCTAAAGTCCTAAGCATAAAACAGGAGCTAAATAAATGTGAGTTTCTATCCTAAGAAATGGGTCCAGCCCTGCATGCTCTTCTCGCTTCCTCCACCTGCCAACTCCTCCCACACGCCTTTCTGCTCTTAGCTCAGCTCCGTCCATAGAAACAGTGTGAGTCACGAAGGGAGTTGTAGATTTTCTAGTATCCACGCTGAAAAAGTAAGAAGAAACAGGTGAAATTAATTTTCACTAATACATTTTATTTAACCCAATATCTGAAATCCTATCATTTCAACATGCAAGCAATATAAAAAACACTGTGATATTTTACATTACTTTTTCGTTTAGTCTTAGAAATTTTCAACAAAGTGAAACGTAGTCCTACCAAAATGATAAAGTTGTGTTTAACTGAATATATATCTATATTACACTGCTTCCACTTTTTTAACTTAAATTTCAATTAATTAAGATTAAATACAATTAAAAATTTCGTTCCTGCGTGGCACCAGTCACATTTGAAGTGCTCGAGAGCCACACGTAGCCAGTGGCTGTGATATTGGACAGCACGGTCTTGGGGGAAATTTCCTTCCTCAGGAAAGCCTTCTCTACTCTGATGCCCCCAAAGGTTTTGGGACTCCTCGTGTATAGCATTTATCACAGCTGTATTTAATTTTTAATTTGCAATTACAGTCACGTGTCACTTGATGGCGACAGGTTCTGAGAAATGTGTAGTTAGGGGATTTCATCATCAAAACATGGACTTACACATACCTAGAGGGTATAGCCTACTACACGCCTAGGCTCTATGGTCCCGCCTATTGCTCATGGCTACAAACTTATACAGCATGTTACTGTTCTGAATACTGCAGGCAACAGTAACACAATGGTAAGTGTTTGTGTATCTAAACATATCTAAATGTAGAAAAGATACAATAAAAATATAGTATAAAAGATAAAAAATGGTACACAGGTGTATGGCGCTTACCATGAATGGAGCCTGCAGGACGGAAGTTGCTCTGGGTGGGTCAGTGAGTGAGTGGGGAGTGAATGTGAGGACCCAGGACATTACTGGACACCACTGGAGACTTTATAGACACTTGGGCTACACTAAGTTTATAAAAAATATTTTTCTTTCTTCAATAATTAACCTTAGCTTACTGTAACTTTTTTACTTTATAAAATTTTTAATTTTTTTTAACTTTTTGACTCATTTGTATCAACACAGCTTAAAACAAACACATTGTACAGCCATATAAAAATATTTTCTTTCTTTATATCCTTATTCTACAAGTTTTTTCCTATCTTTAAAATTTTTTGTTTTTTTACTTTTTAAAATTTTTTATTAAAACGAAGACACACACACATTAGCCTAGGCCTACATAAGGTCAGGATCGTCAATATCATTGTCTCCACCTCCACATCTTGTCCCACTGGAAGGTCTTCAGGGGCAATAACAGGCATGAAATTGTCATCTCCTATGATAAAAGGGCCACCTTCTGGAACAACCCCTGAAGGACCTGCCTGAGGCTTTCCTTGAGGAGGTGTCACTCTTTTCAGAAATATGTCCGTGGTGGTTTGCTTGGTTTCTTTCTTTTTTCATCATAGATTTGCTTGAAAGCTGATAATACAACATGAACATTCCTCTCTATTAATGAAAACCTTTTGGTGTTGGGGTCCATGTTTTCAAATTTTTTAAGGAGCTTGTTGAGGTCTGAAAAAGCTTCTGCTAAACCTTCACTGTGAGTTTTCTTGGGAGTGCTTCTTTTTCTTCTCCTGCAGTTTCCTTTTCTCTTGCCTCTCCCACGTCTCTGAGTTCCTGTTCCAGTACCAACTCTGCATTAGTCACTTCCTCAGGAACCACCTCTAGGAGCTCCTCAGCGTCATCCTCATCCACACCCTGGTTAAAGTTGTTTGCCATCTCAGCCACAGCATTGTTGATTTTTGCAACCTCCTCATCCTTGGAAAATCCCTTGAAATCATGGACAAACCTTTTGAGTGTCTTCTTTTAGGTGCCATTCATACCTCCTCGGTGACATCACCCCAAGCCCAAGCAAGGTTCTTGATGCAGTCACAGATGTTGTAATCCTTCCAGAACTGTGTCAGTGTCTTCTCAGTGTCTTCCTCAGTTGCAGCAATAGCCTGGGCAAAGGTCCTCCACAGGCAGTAGGCCTTAAAAGCTCCTATAAGTCCTTGATCCATTGGTTGGAACAAAGAGGTCATGTTTGGAGGGAGAAACACCGTTTTGATATTGGGATGAAGATCACCAATAAAAGGAGGAGGTCCAGGGGCATTGGCAACAGTAAGCAAAATCTTGAAAGGTACGTTATTCTCCAAACAGTACTTCTCCATTTCATGGACAGCAATTCAGGAGGGCATCTTGGAAGAGGAGCTGGGTCATCCATGACTTCTCATTGCTCCTGTAGTACACTGGCACTGTGTGTTTAGTGATATGCTTGAAGGCCCTGGGGTTCTCGCTGTGCCAGATCGCAAGGGGTTTCAATTTGTAACCTGCAACTCTGCCCCAAGCAAGACTGTTATCCTCTCCTTAAAAGCTTTGAAACCTGGCACTGACTTGGCCTCCTTATGGATGAAGGTCCTTTTGGGCATCCCTTCCCAGAATAGGGAAGTTTCATCCATATTGAATATTTGCTCTGGCAAGAGATTTTCCTCAACAGAGAGGCTTGTCTAGAATTTTCCAAAATTCTTCAGCTGCCTTCACACCAGCTCTCGCAGACTCTCCCTCACTTTCGCATTATGTGATGAGTAATCATTCTCAAATTGTTTAAACCACTGAGAGTTGGCAGTAAATTCAACACTGTAGTCGGGTCCAGCGTTTTCGTTCAACATCACAAACAAGCTTTTGCTTTGGCTGTGATTGTCATTGTGCTGAGAGGGACACGCTTCTGTGTCCGGTCTTCAATCCAGGTCACTAGAAGTTTCTCCATGTCTGATATAGGCCCTTCTCAAATTTTGGGTAGTCTCATTGCCTTCACAGAAGCAGATCCTCTAACAGCTTCCATCACTTTCTTCCTGTTCTTCAACATCGTAGCTATAGTGGAGGGGACATGCCTGACTGGAGAGCAATAGCCATCACTGATTTTCCACTTTTGTTGTCCTTAATCACTTTTAATTTTGTTTCCAGGTCAATCACTCAACATGGCCTCTTCCTGGCAACAATAGCAGTAGATTTTAGGGGCCATATGAACAAAACAACATGAGATTAAATCAAGCACAAGAGGAAACAATGCCATCAAGAGATTCAGTGAACACGAGATGTATGAGGCTCCTGGCAGCATAAGATGGCACATTGTTTAACTTTACTTTTTTATTTTTTGGTGAGGAAGATTGGCCCTGAGGTAACATATGTTGCCACTCTTCCTCTTTTTGCTTGTGGAAGATTGTCACTGAGCTAACACCTGTGTCCACCTTCCTCTATTTTGTATGTGCAATGCTGCCATAACATGGCTTGATGAGTGGTGTGTAGGTCCATGCCCGGGATCTGAACCTGTGAATCCTGGGCCACCAAAGCAGAGCGCATGAACTTAACCACTATGCCACCAGGCCAGCCCCTGTTTCACTTTTTACGATAAAAAGCATAGTATAGTAAATACATAAACCAGTAACCTAGTCGTTTATTATCATTATCAAGTATTATGTACTATACATAAATGTATGTGCTATACTTGTGTGTGACTGGCAGAGTGGTGTTTGTTTACACCAGCATCACCACAAACATGTGAGTTATGTGCTGCACTACGATGCGACTGTGGCTATGACATCAGCAGGCGATAGGAATTTTTCAGCTGCATTATAATCTTATGGGACCACCATCGTATATGTGGTCCATGGTTGATGGAAACCCCGTTAGGCAGTGCATGACTGTGGTTGCAATGTGACTCTTTCCCTCATTAGACTGTAAGGTCTGTGAGTGCAGGGACCATGTTCTCCGTCTCTACTGTGAGTTAGTGCCAGGCGCATAGTAGGTGTTCAATGAATGTTTGTTGACTGGATGGATGGATACTTGGATAAATAAACAAGAGAGGGTGTGTGCTATGGAGGTAAGGAAAGGAAGGAAGCAACACCAATGAAAAGGCACAAAAGGCTTCCTGGAGGCAGTGACTTTGCCTTCAAGGGCCCTTGCATCCGCCCTTTGGCTTCAGTCACCCCATCTGCAGCGAAGGAGGACACTGGCCACACCAGGGCAGGGCTACAGGGGCTGGGTAGCCATGGGCGGCCTGTCCCCTGAGGCTGGAAGGCTCAGGGAGAAGTGGGGAGACTGGAGTCCTCTGAGGGGTAGTCTGACTTCCAAGGTGCCCGCCGGGGTCCCCCAGGCTGGGCCCCGTGCCCACCAGGCGAGGCTTGGTTTCCTCTGGGCAGAGGCAAGCCAGTCTTCTTCCCCATCCCAGCACCAGCAGGAAGCGGATCTCACCCAGTCCGCAAGCTCAGCCTCTTGTGGGGTCTGGGGCCCCGAGAGCCCTCTTCATGAGTGTGGGCTTCAGCCCGGGCCTCATGGGCTGCAGGCACAGAGAGGGACAGAGAGGCCCCAACTCCTCAGAAAACGGACATCGACAGTGCCTAAAATCCAGCCCCTTGCTGCAGGGACCCATTATCTTTCACCCTGACCCCTCGTCTCAGACGGGCTCACACTCAGCTCAGACAGGCGCCTCCTGTCACTCTGCTGCTCCCCAAAGATCCATCTCTCCCCAAGATGGTGACCCGACTCCTTGAGGGGAGGGACCCTTCATGTCCTCTTGCTCCATGTCTGAGTCCTCAGGACTCAGCACTGCCCTTGACTCAGAGTAGCCTCTGAACGCATGTTTGCTAAGCGAATTCATTTCTTTATTGGTTTATTCACGCCTACAACAGCTCTTGGAAGAGCGTCAATTATGCGCCAGGCACTCTTCGAGCTGCTGAGCAACTGAGCAGTGAGCAAGACAGGCCTCTACCCTCAAGGCAGCCACGTTCTAGGGGGGAGGCTGAAAATAAAGGAACAAATGTGCAATGGAACTTCAGGGGGGTTAACTGGTATCGAGGAAAATAAAGAAGGCAGGAGAGAGGGAGAGCTGGGGTGTGTTTGGGACAGCGAGGGGAGGGGCTCGTGAGCGGAGCTCTGAAGGAAGGGAGGAGGGTGCCACGGGCAGAACTGGGGGAAAAGCCTTCCAGAGAAGGAAGGCAGCATGCAGGGCAGGCATGAGCTGGGGCGTCTGAGCACCTGCAAGGTCACCGTGTGGGAGCAGAGGGGAGGGGGCAGACGATCATGCGAGAAGCCGCAGGGCCTGATCTCGCCGCCCGCCCGTAGTAACGAGGTTGAATTGTAATCTGTGTGCAATGCATCAGTGGGCTGAGAGCAGAGGCGTGGCAGGGTCCGATTTGTAAATTAATAAGTCACACTCTGGCGGCTTTTGGGGAATGGAAGGGAGGAGGGTCAGGGAGGAAGCGGGGGGAGGAGAGGAAGCAGGAGGCCCCTGTAGCTGTGGACAGCTGGACACAGGAGTAGGCAGCTTGAGGAGAGAGATGGATAGTGGGGAGGGGGTACAGACATTTGCAAACTGTCAGCATGTGAACGGTTTCTAAAGATATGCATAGGATGAGAACAACTCCAGAAAGAATGGAGAGGAAAGAGAGGGAGGGTCCCAAGGCTGCCATCTGGCTCTGCCACCAATTTGCAGGGTGACCTTGGGCCATTTCTCTGGGTCTCAGATTCTACAACTGGACATGAGGGGCTGGGGCCTGGGGATCTCTAAGGACCTTCTTCCCTGAATATTCATGGGCCTCGGTTTCATTTCCTGCCCTCTGGGGTCCCAGGCCTTACTCAGACATGGCTCCTGAGCCTGCCTCTGGGCCAAATCCCAGGGTCACGGGGTGGATGTCTGACCCTGCAGACACAAGGGCCCGCACTCAGAGGGCGCACGCTTGATTAACTGCTCTGCCCTCACTGTCTTGAAACACTTCATGATTTTTAAACAAGGGCCCAGCATTCTCAGTCTGTACGAGGGTCTACTAATTATGTGGCCTGTGCTGCCCCTGCCCTTGGCCTTCTGAGGGGAGGGGAGGCAAAGTAGCCCAGAGGGAGCAGGCATGATGAAGCGGGTAAGAGGTTGCTGTGTGCCAGGACCGAGGACACTTGCGGGGCCCCTCTGCGGCATCCGCGTCTCTGACATCACCAGCACCACCCTCCCTCCACCCCTCAGACTCTTTGATATTCCACAGCCCCAACACACTTCTCTGCTCCAGGAGCTGAAGACTCCAGCCTCTACGGATGGACTGACTCCAGTGACCCCGGAGTCCAAAGACGGGAGAGGACCGGTGAAGACCAAGGCCTTAACCCCAAAGATTGGTTTGATGGTGGACTTTTAGGCACAATGCACTTAGGCAGGGCGCATGTGTGGGAGCAGGGGGAAGACAGTGAGCCCAGCCAGATGAAGTGACTTCCCTAGGAAGATACAGCTGGAGAGACCAGCAAGCCAGCCGGGGCCAGCGGGGAAGTTACAGGGAGGTTCGTTTTGACTTAAGAGACAGGACTTTCTAACAACCACTGCTGTCCAGCAATGAAACTCTCAACTTCTGACGGGGAACTTCCCCTCCAGGAGTGAGCAAGTACAGGCCTCCCGTCAGGGATGCTGGAGGCAGATTCAGGCTGAGATGCTGGACCAGAGAAGTGTTTTTCTAACCCCAGGCCACAACGCAGTCACAGGTCATGAGTCAATTTAGTGGACCTAAAGCAGCGTTTTTTAAAAATGGAAAAGATAGGAGAGGAAAGAAGAAGTGAGAAGAGAAGAGGAAATAAAGATCTGAGTTTATCCCACACAGTAAGGGAAAGTCCTGCTTCTTGAAACTTCCAGCGTGTGAGTGTGTGTGCGCGCGCGTGTGTGTGCGTTTGCACAGGATGGCAACATAAAGCGCGTTACTCACTGTGGGTGGTAGGCAAAAAGAGTGAGATCCACGGGAAGCTGGGTTCTGAGATCCTTCCAACTTTGCAGTTATGTGAGGCAAGGCTCTTAGATTTTATGTATGAAATTATGAGAACAGCATTCTAAGATTCATTTATTCCTTTTTCATTCATTTACTTCACATTTATTTAATGCCTCTTCTAAGCCGTGATGGGTGCTAGGGGCACAGAGATAAATCGGAATCCGTTCCTGCCCTCAAGTCCCTGATGGAGACAGACATTGGAACAGACAATTACAGCGCGGGGGGCACGTGCCTCAGTCAGCACTGGGCTAAGATTGGTGCACGTTTCGCCCAACCCTGTCTGGGGTGCCCCATCTCTGGATGCACCTGACTCCTCAGATTTTGGAGTGGCTGTTTGCCTTGCAAACTCAGCTCTCTGATGGATTCAAGAAAAGTCATTGGGTTTTCAGCTTCTCCAACTTTTTTGTGTTGTAAAAACAGGAGCGATGACCTTCAAGCTCTTTACATGTTGGAGTTGAAACCAGAAGTCCCTATTGTGGCCATTTTTTATAGCAATCTAACTAGAGCAAGTAAGAAATATTAAGGGTCACAAAATCAAAGGACTATAATCTTGGAATCATAAAGACTTTGACACATAGACTCAGAGTTTTGCAACTGGGGAATCGGAAATGCTAAGAATAAAAATTTCCCAGAGTGAAAATCGCCATGGGCTTTCCCCTGCTTACAGGATGACGTGACAGAAAATGTTTTTCATTGTCTGGCCCGTTCTATGTCTCCGGCCTCGTTTCTCATCACTTATGACACCACCCACCCAAATCCTGTCCCTGATGCCACTCCTCCTAGAAAGCAGACTCGGTGTCACACGCAGGGTTCCAGCTGTGCCCTAAACTGAGATTCCCCGACATACCTTGAGCATTGCTGAGAATGCGCCAAACCTCCATGGTCATTTGTTAGTCTTATTAATGACTAAAATTATAACACTTTTATCACAGCGTGTAGCACATAGAAGTATTAATACCGGCCTATCTCTATTGTGCACCTGATTTGTGCCTGATATTCTTCTAAGCACTTCACATGTATTGATGTATTTTATTTTCCTAACCTTATGTGGTAGGTACTATTATTGTTCCCATTTTAAAGATGAGGAAACTGTAGCAATGCCATAAATCAGGGGGACACTTAAGGAGTGATTCTGCTGAGCTGCTGAAGAGTGAGTGTGGGCTGAGGTAAGAGTGTGAAGCTGCTGGGGACCCAGTCATTGGGGGGGGGGGGGGGGGGAAGACCTCATACTTTCGTGGATTTTTCCTCCAGGAACCTCACCTGTTCCAATGGGGAGGATCTGAGAGTGCTCCCCATGCGGCTCTGGCAGGCGGAGGCAGAGCAGCCCCAGTGAAGCCCTCCCAGACCCTCCTCCCTAATCTCCAGTGGAAAGGATGTTTTGTCAGAGGGCAATTCCGAGACCTTACCCCAGCCAAGACAAAAGGAACTCGGCACCACTCCAGCCCTCTCCAGACTTCCAGTCTCACCTAAGGAAAAAAATATATAAAAGCCATAGATGGTAAAGGAAATAGGCTGGGATGCTATACCTGGGGAAGGGACCAGAAGTGGGGAAGGGGAGGGGCTCCACCCCTGGAAGGGGAACAGAAATACTTCCAAAGGCCACACCTCTGAGAAGAGAAGGAAGACCAGGAAAAAGACTTAATTAGATTAGAGGGCTGGCCTGGTGGCGCAGCGGTTAAATGCGCATGTTCTGCTTCAGTGGCCCAGGATTTGCTGGTCTGGATCCTGGGTGTGGACATGGCACCGCTTGGCACGCCAATCCAATGCTGTGGTAGGCATCCCACATATAAAGTAGAGAAAGATGGTCACAGATGTTAGCTCAGGGCCAGTCTTCCTCAGCAAAAAGAGGAGGATTGGCAGCAGTTAGCTCAGGGCTAATCTTCCTCAAAAAAAAAAAAAAAAGAAGATTAGAGAATGCCCTCCCTCTGCCCCACTCCACCACCACATAAGGCTCCGTTATAATAACAGCAGATTACAGCTGCAAGAGCTCAAGATACAGACTCTCTCCAAGGAGCTGTACAAAGGGAAGCTCCAGAGCTGAAAGGGAAGAGAAAACAAGGACACAGAGGACCTGAAAGCCCCCGGTGATTAGAGCTACCACAAGCCTTAAATGCAGCCCAATGCCTAGCAAGATTAACATCAATTCTCATACTTACAGTCTATTTACCTCCGTATTTATCATCCTATACAATGTGTCCAGCTTTCAGCAAAAATTTACAAGCATGCTGTATTAGTTTCCCAAGGCTGCTGTAACACATTGAAGGAGCCTGGTGGCTTAAAACAATAGGAATTTACTCTCTTACTGTTCTGGAGGCCAGAAATCCAAAATCAGTATCCTCGGGCTGCAATCAAAATGTCAGGAGGGCTGCCCTCCCTTTGGGGTTCTGGGGAGCATCCCTTCCTCGCCTCTTCTAGCTCCTGGTAGCTGCTGGCATTCCTTGGCCTATGGTTAAATCACAGTCGCACCACCTTCTCTTCTGTGTGTCAGTCGCCCCTGCCTCCCTCTTCTAAGAAGATATGTGGTTGTATTGTATTTAGAGCCTACCTGGATAATCCAGGCTAATCTTCTCATCCCAAGGTCCATTATTCAGCCAAAAGGCAAGAAGAAATATAGACTGAAGAGACAAAACAATCATCAGAAGCAGACTCAGATATAATACTGATGTTGGAATTATCAGACAGGGCATTTAAAATAACTATCACTAATATGTTAAAGATTCTAATGTTAACACATTCTCCAGGATACTATATATTAGGACAGGAAACAAGACAATAAAGTTTGAAAGATTAAAATTATATGGAGAAAAGACAGTCTTTAAACAACTAGTGGTGGAAAAATTAGATGTCCACACACAAAAAAGAAAAAGAAAAAGATTCTCTACAGAGACCTTACATCATACATGAAAAGTAACTAAATGGAACTCAAAATAGAGCATAGACCTAAAAGTAAGGCACAAAACAATACAACTCTCAAAGGAAACACAGGAGAAAAATCTGCTTGACTTTGGTTTGGTGATAAGTTTTTAGACACAATACCAAAAACGTAATCCATGAAAGACAAAATCAATAAGTCGGACTTTATTAAAATTTTGCTCTGTAAAAGACAGGGTTAAAAGAATGAAAAAACAGGCCACAGAATGGGAGTAAACATCTGCAAATCATACATCTGATAAAAGATCTTATCCAGAATATGCAAAAAACTTTTAAAACTCAACAATAAGAAAATGAAAAACCCAATTTAAAATCGGGGAAAAGATATGAACAGACACCTCACCAAAGAAGATATCCAGGTGGCAAATAAGCATATGAAAAGATTCTCAGCATCATTTGTCATTAAGGAAACGTAAATTAAAATAAAATGCAAATTAAAACACTACCACATGCCTATTCAAATAGGCACATTCTGAAAACCTGTCAATACCAGGAGCTGGTGAAGATGCAGAGGAGTGGGAACTCTCATTCATTGCCGGCGGGAAGGAAAAAGGTACAGTTACTCTGGAAGACCGTTTGGCAGTTTCTTATAAAGCTAATCATAGATTTCTCATATGACCCAGCAGTTGTGCTCCTAGGCATTTATCAAACTGATTAGAAATATGTGCACACAAAAGCTTGCACACAAATATTTATATCAGCCTTATGTGCCTAATAAAGGTGGAAGCAACAAAGATGTCCTTTAATAGCTGAACGGATAAACAGTGGTACAACCATATTACAGAATACTATTCGGCAATCAAAAGGAGCAAGCTGTTAACCCACACAACAGTGGGGATGAATCTTACAGCATATTGCTAAGTGAAAGAAGCCAGTCTCAAAAGCGTACATACCGTATGATTCCATTTATGCGATTAAGAAAAGGTAAAACTATAGAGATGCAAAACAGATCAGTGGCTGTCAGGGGTTCGGAAAGAGGGCAATGGTTGACTAGGTGAAGCACTGTGAATATTTTAGAACCAAGAAACGATTCTGCATGGCATTATCGTAGTGGATGCGTGACCATCCATTTGTCAAAACTCATAGAACTTTACAGCACAAAGAGTGAATTCTACTGAACGCAGATTTTATAAAAGAATCTGACTATATTACAAATGTAGCACATAATCTCACTGAAGAGTGTACGGAACAGACATGCTGACCTAAAGAACTTTAGGAATAACTGGAAACAACACTAAAGACCAAAAGAACTGTCCATGAGCACTGTACTCTAGCTGGGAAAGTTCCATCTCAAGGGAGTATGGAAACTCCCATAACACGTGTACTAGAATTTAACAATAAGTAAACAGATGGCAGATGGTGGGAGGCAGGCTGCTCACCGTTGAAGTGATGGCTTATAGACAAGCAAGGAGAAAAGGATAGAATGAACCATGTGAATGGATTCGAGTTGGAGACATTAGCATGAACTTGTGTTTAGTTTAATATAGATACTAATGGATAGACATAGACATAATTATAGTTATGCATATGCACAGGCTAGTGTACAGACAAATATTTCCTAGCTCCACCGAGAGTGGTCCCCAGTAGCAACAAGCACATGTCTTGGTTTCTAATACTATTCTCCCATAAAAGCAGCCGGGATCCTTAGAGAAGTGGTTGATTCCAGGGCTGGAGCGCAAAATACCCTGGATGAGCGTGCAGGCTCTAATAGAGCCAGAAAGCAAGGAAATGCTCAAAAAAAGGAAATTACGAAGGTATGTCAAAAGGACACAGGAGCCAACATGTGTCCCAATAGCCAAAACTAGAACAATCTGAACAAGAAAATATACACCATAGTGTTAGATGATGATGCAAAGTATAAAATAAATATACTCATGAGTCTATATTGATAAATGATGGAATAAGAAAATAACAGAAGAATTACAAATAACTCATATAGATACTGCCTCCTCAAGGAGGTGGAGAATAACTCTCCATCTCTTAAGTGTGGGCTATGCATAGTAGTGTTCCTTTTCCAGAGAACAGCATGGAAATGGGGAAGGAAAGACGAACATTCCAGTGGAGAAGCCTGGCAGACAGTTAGGTGATTAAGGTTAAGACCATTAATGTTAAGCGATGTTGATGGCACGTTAACTTGATATAATGTGTTGAGAATGACACAGTCATTCTCAAGAGAAAAA
The DNA here is from genome assembly GCF_021613505.1 of Equus quagga. NCBI lineage: Eukaryota > Metazoa > Chordata > Mammalia > Perissodactyla > Equidae > Equus > Equus quagga. The sequence goes on along the minus strand of NC_060278.1, from coordinate 82,820,534 downwards.
CAGTTTAATCATGAGAAAAACACCCGTCAAATTCAAATTGAGGGACATTCTACAGAAAACCTGACCATTTGAGGAGTGCTGGTCATCTGTCAAGGTCATCAAAAACAAGGAAAGTGAGAAGCTGTCACAGCCTAAAGGAGCCTAAGGAGCTCCGAGGATTACATGTAATATGGGTTCTGGATGGGATCCAGGAATGGAAAAAAGACATTAAGGAAAAACTAACAAAATCTGAATAAAGGGTGGAGTTTAGCTAATCATATTTGTCACTATTGGCTCTTTAGTTGTGACAAATGCACCACAGTGACACAAGATGTTAACAATAGGGAAACTGGATGCAGGGGCACATAGCAACTGTCTTTGCAACTTTTCTGTAAATCTAACTATTATAAAATAAAAACATTATTTAAATATATTTTTTCATGACCACAATAGTTACGTCCCCTGCATCATACCCTTTGCGATGTGACTTTGCCGCCCCTCCTGAGGAGAGGTGGTCTCCATTTCCCCACCTCTTAACTCTGGGCTAGTCTGTGATTTGCTTGGACCAATAGGATGTGATGGAATGCAATGCCAGTCATGGAGACCCCAGAGGTCTTGGATGTGGAGACACATGGCCCAGGCATTCCTTCTCACCCCAGTGGATAGCCAGCCAACTGTCAGACATGTGATTGAACCCATCTTTCCTAGACAAGCCAGCCCCCAGCAGACCAGCCCTCTGATCCCGGACACAATGAACCAAGGCAAAATTGGCCCAGCCTGGCCCAGATCAGCAGGGCCATCAGTGATCCACATGAGCGTTAACAAAAGCTTTCTGTTTAAAGCCTTTTGTTTGTTTTATGGCAATAGCTAACTGATTCACTCCTACCCTGGCATATGCACAAGATTATTTGCTGTAACATTGTGATTACAATTACAATGTTACAATGTTAAAGCCTCATCAATAGAAGACTGATCAAATAATTATAGGCGATCCATAAAAGGGAATATTACGCAGCTGTTTAAAAGCATGAGGCAGCTGTGTGTGAATCAATACGGAATAAAGTCCATGATACATTTTTAAGTGAAGCAGCAAGATGCAAAAGAGTATAAAGAGGAAGCCACTGGTCCTGTAAAATATTTACATTTGCATAGACTTTTTGTTGGAGGATGCACAAATAGCATATGACAGTGGCTACGGCTAGGAAGGGGAACTGGGTGGCTGGGAAATAGAGTAGAAGAGAGACTTCCTTTTCACGTTGTCTTTTTTATCTTTTGAATCATGTAAATGTGTTATCTATTCAAAAATAAAAAGCAGAATGAAAAAAACCTCCTGTGCCTTTCAAATTCAGTCTATTCTCTATTCCCAGGATTCCTGTGATCCATCCTGACCACACAGAGCAGCGGGGAAACCAGACTGTATTTTCTGCCCCCTCTTCCAGACAACCTCCATCCACCACGCGCCAGGTGAAGCTTGTTTCTCTGTGCCCCCTTTTGTCAGCTTCCCGGGAGCCGCACAACCTCGCCCGCCACTGGAGGGCAGCATGAGGCTTCCTTCCGGGCTGGGAAGTATGGAGAGATTCCGGTGGGCCCCGAAGAACAGGCTGGCTCGCACAGAAAGGACTGGGGCTTTCCCGTATTTAAAAATAAACAATAATAAATAAATAAATAAATAAATAAATAAACAAACGGTTTCAACTTGGGAGAAAAACTCATCCCAGAACCCCATTCCAGGCACCGGAGCAGCCGGCCATACCCTTCCGTTCCCAGGGGAAGCCTGTGCATCTTCTGGGCGTTGGGAGGGCACTAGGAAGCATTGGGGAAGGGGAGAGAGGTGACCCGCAGCTCCTTGCCTGTCATCTCTACTCGGCTCTATAGAATCATTTGGGGAACTCGCTCTTCAGGCAGCTGAAGACTAACAATCCAAACTCAGGAGACCTGGAGGGTTTGCCAGTGACCCCCCCCCCCCCAACCACCACCACCATGCGACCTTGAAAAAGCCCCTTCCCTGCTTTGAACCTACTCCACATCTGTAAACTGAAGTGGCGACTGTAAGGATGATTAGGCACTTGATTTGTGACGTTGACTGAACTAAGCACCTTATAGACTTTCGGTCCCATTTTACAGATGAGAAAGCTGAGGCCTTAAGAAGCAGAGCTGGTAACAGTGCTGGCAAGGAGCAGAGCAGGATTTGAATCCACGTTTCCCTTGCTCCTGAGCGCCTGCTGTGACACATCCTGTGCCTCCAAGGCCTGCGGCGGGGCGGGGGGCGGATTTCAAGAGAGATGGCTGAGAAAAGCGTTGGAAAGGGGCAACGGAGCCCTTTCTGCGTGCCAGGCGCGCACCCCTCAAGGAAGCTGCTTCCCCCTGGAGATGGCCTTGTGACATTCTTGCGCCCGGGTCGGACAGGTGAGGAGCGGGCTGGGACCCGGGGCCTGGAGCCGCCGCTGCCCGGCTCCTCCCGCGCCGCGGGGCGGGTGTCCGAGGCCGGGGTGCCCCGGTGGCTGCGCCCTGCTCCCGCGCTTCCGTAAACAGTCCAGAGGAGTCGGCAGAAGCGCGCGCGGCCCAGACGGCCGTTTCCGCCGGCCGGGGAGGGGGCGGTCTGCAGGCTCGGTGGGCAGCGTCCCCGCCCCACCGGCCGATCCCCCACCCCGCTCCCTTCCCCGCCCGAGGAGCGGCGCACAGCTGCGGGGCGCGGGAGCGCATGGCTGCACCCCCAAACGGGCCCTTCCAGCAGACGGAGTTCCTGTTTTCATGCAAATGCCTTTGTTCGCGCATCGGGGACCGACAGGACGGAACCGCAGCTGACGCGGACTGCGGGCCGCTTTTCCACCGCCGCTTCTGTGGGGCCTTGAAAGACGAATGCGCTGGGGACAAAAACGCCGGCGCCGCGGAAACCGGCGGGAGCGGCGCTCCGGTCGCGTCTCTGAGCCCGCCTGGGAGAGCGCCCTGCGCCGCGGGGCGGGGCTGGTCCCTGAAGGCCCTCGCTCCTGGCCACTCCACCCCTGCCTCAGTTTCCCCATCTGCACAGGGAGGTGTTGTATATAAGAGCTGAGCGCAGTGCTAGGTCCTTGTTGGAATTCGTTTATCCAAGCACTGTGAGAGGCAGCGGGGAGCAGGGCAGGCAAGGAGACCGCTGTGGGAAGTTTGCATTTGAGAGAGAGAAGGAAGACAATAAACAGTAAGGAAATAGACAAGATAATTTCAAATAACAACAAGTGTTAATATAATAGCAAGCAGAAATATACTGCTTGTGCCAGGCTCTGTTCTAAATGCTATAAATATGTGTGTTAGCTCCTCTAATCTCACAACAAACCTACGAGATAGATAAATTATCACCCCCTTCACAAAAGGGAAAATGGAGGTTGAATCATCAATTCAAGGAAAATGAGAAGTTGAATAATATATTCAGGGGAATACAGGTTGAACAATTTACTCAAGCGTCCAGTAGATGGTGGAGACCAAATTTGGACTCAAACAGTTGGCCTCTTTTATTTTTTTCTTTCAGATTGGTCCTGAGCTAACATCTGTTGCCAATCTTCTTTTATTTCTTCTTCTCCCCAAGGCCCCCCAGTACATAGTTGTATATTCTAGTTGTAGGTCCTTCTGGCTCTGCTGTGTGGGACACCACCTGCCTCAGCATGGCCTGATGAGCTGTGCATAGCTTGACACCCAGGATTCGAATGGGCGAAACCCTGGGCCAAGGGGCCAGCCAGACAGTTGGCCTCTCAGTCACTCCATTCTACCACTTTTGGCTGTGCTAGGAAGGAGGTAAAATGGTGACATTGTAAAGAGACCAGTGGGGCTAGAGGAGAGCTGTTTTCAAAAGGGTGTCAGGGAACATCTCTATGTCACGGGGCCCTCTAAGCTGAGGCCCGAATGAGGAGAGGATCCAGCCATGCAAAGAGCTGAGAGCTCCAGGCAGAGGGACAGTAGGGGCAAAGGCCCTGGGGTGAGGCGAAAGGAATAGACTCTGTTTTTCATAAACATAAGGAAGGGCAAGGGGGCTGGAGCTGAGTGAGCAACAGCAGGCAGTGGGAAAGGAGATGGCAGATGGCCAGAGGCCGGTGGAACGGGCTTGGCAGGCGTTGGAAAGGAGCTGGGATTTTATTCCAGGTGTGATGAGAAGTCATGTTGCTGTAATGGCCACAGAAGGTGTTGCATGGGTGAACAGGTTGGACTAGATGGCGGAGGCCCTTCCTGCTCTGCCAGGCGTGGGTTGGAGGAGGAAGTGGATCACTCAGGTCTGAAACACGCCCCCTCCCACCTGATCTCCTGGCCTCTAGGAGATTCAGGCCGACATTCACCAAGTCCCCAGACCTTGGTACCCAGCACAAACTTGGAGATGTCAGATCAGCTCAGCCCTCATCTTACAGACAGGGGTGAGACTGAGGCTCAGACGGAAGGAATGGGTCCCCACGATTCAGGGGTCAGGGATGGCGTCTGCTTCATTCACTGATGTACGCCCCACTCAAACCCAGGCAAGGGGGGCCCTACTCTGGTCCTCGTGTTTTAAAGGGCCTCCCTCTGGCCCTCCTCCAGCTGTACATTTCAGGGCCGAGGCAACATACCCACCCAAGCCTGTGCCCCCTTTCTAGACATACTCCCGTCTCCCAGGATCCCTGAGTTCCCTGCCCCCAGGTCCCAATGGACCCTGGCCCTGTGCAGGCCTCTTTCCAGTTTGTTCTCTGGAGGCAGAACACTAGGCCCAGGGTTTAGCCAAAGGGCAGTGCGGAGCATGGGGCGGGGAAGGGAGCATGGACCGGCAGCCTGGGGTGTCTACACACCTGCATGTGAGGTCTGCACAGTGTGAGGCGGAGCTGGCATGAGAAGGGAGGGGAGCAGGCTGGAGGGCCAGGGGATGGGGCCAGCTCCCCCCTGCCCTCTGCGTTTCAGTGCAGATGTCTGACGAGCATCCGATTTCCAAGTTGAACGCGGCCTTCCAGGTCGTTATGAAGTTATATTCATGGAGGGGAAGGATAGGGCATTTTTAAAACAGTGTATCACCTTGATATATAACGTTTACATATTTAGATGTTGAGGGTGAGTGGGGCCCAGCCTCCAGCAGTATCAGGAGTGGGTCTAGCCTAGCACACCAAAGATACTCACTATTTATCAAAGAGATGGATTAATCTCATTTAACTTAATCCTCACACAGATTGTACAAGGGAAATAGCATCGTCTGCGTTTTATTGATGAGGAAACTAAGGCTTGGAGAGATTTCGTGACTGGCCCAATTCATCACGTTAGAAAGTAGCAGAGCTGAGCCTCCAGCCCTGATACGTCTGACTCCAAAATCCATTGCAATTGGCTCAGGAGAAGCTCACACCCATCGCGAACACGTCAAATCTACTCTGACTGCCGGAGCGTGTCACTCGTTGGTCTAAAGCATGTTTATATTACATGAAAAATGCCTTCTCTTCCTGGTTCTTCCTTTGTCCTCTCAGGCCCTTTAGGAGGTCACAGGGCAGGAGCTAATGCTCCACTTAACAATAATGGGGAAACTGAGGCCGTGAGCAGTAGCCTGAGGTATCATCAAGGCTTAAACACACAGGGTTTCCTTTTCTTGGGTAATACGAAATCTGGAGCTGGCCAGACCAGGGCTGGTGTAGCTGTTGCACCATACTCAGCAAACAGCTTCTGCTTTATGGTCTGTCCGGGTTATTTATTGCTGCTTAACAAACTACCCCAAAACACCATTTCATTATTTTCTACAGTTTTGTGGGTCAGAAATTTGGGTAGGGCTCAGCTGGGTGATCCTTCTGATCCATGGGCATCAGCCAGTCACTTGGTCGTATTCAGTTGATGGTTGGGCTCGTCTGGAGGGTCAAGATGGTTTTACCGGGATTCCTGGGGCTTTGGTGGGGAAGCCTGAAATGCTGAGCTAGCTGGGTTCCTCCCCCTTTCCATGTGGTCTCAGGGCCTCTCCAGGTGGTCTCTCCAGCAGAGTGGTTTGACATTTTTCCATGGCAGCTCATGAATCCAAGAGGCCACGGCAGAAGCTACCAGTGCTCTTAAGGGCTGGGCCTTGAATTGGCAGAGTATCATTTCCGCTATACTCTGTTGACCCGAGAAGTCACAGGCCAGCCCAGATTCAGATTCCCAAACAGCCTCTTCCTCTCGAAGGAAGGACAGCCAAAGAATCAGCAGCTATCTTTAATTCACCACATGGTCCAAGATGGCTGCTTGAGATCCAGTCATCACATCTCAAATTCCCCCTGGCAAAGAAGAAGAGAGGAATAAGATATATACCCTCTCTTTTAAGACATTTTCTAGAAGTCTCACAAAACATTTCTCATTGGCAAGAACTCACATGGCCATACTGAGGATGTGGAAGGGAAGCTGGGAACCGTAATCCTCATTCCAGGCTGCCATATGCCCAACTGAAAATTATGGATTCTATTGACTAAGAAAGAAGGAGAGAGTGGATATTGAGGAACAGCTAGAAATCTGTTCCACTGTTGGATTTTTTGCTTCCAACAGCCAAACACATTCCTAATGGACATTTCGTTTCCAATCTTGCCCCTCCTAATACATCCTCCACACTGTCACCAAAATAATCTTTCCTTCTTAATTATTTTTTTATGTTCCTAAAAGGTAAGTCTTTTCTTCATTCCCATGCCAACAGCAAGTGTCTGCAGTTTTTTGTGCGGAGGCCATGGGATTTGAATGCCTGAAACAATAATAGCATCCGCCACACACCAGGCACTGCGCCAAGCGCTATACGGACATGTCTTACTCAAGCCTCACAGTAACCCCATGAGATAGGATCACGCATGAGGAAACAGCAGCTCAGAGAAGTTAAGTGACTTACCCCAGGCCACACAGTGAGTAGGGGCAAGGTGGAGATTCAAATCCTTATCTGTCAGATTCCAGGCATGTGCTGAGGCACCCACACATGTGAAGCCCAGGGACCACTGACTGGTAACCACCCTGGAGCATGGGCAAGGCTCCTGCTTGGAGTGGGAGTGTTAGCAGAGGCAAATGAGAGCCCCGAGCCTGCAGACGCCCCTCATCCCCGCGGTCCTCTGGCCGGGCAGCCCGCACCAAGCCCAGCCTCAGGCAGGCCTGGTTCAAGAAATCAAACTGGCACCAGGGCTTCACATCATTCTGTTTCCTTTACGCCCTGAAGGAGCCCCAGCCCATGAGCAGGAGACTCCGCAGAACTGGCTGCAGGGCCAAGCGGCGGTCAGGGAACAGGCTGAGTTGAATGAAGCGCCTCCCAGCTCTGAGGTTCTGACCCCAGCTTCTTCTTGCCTTGACTTCACCCCGTTGGAGAACATACCGTGGCTCCCAGATCCCCTCGGGTTCAGTTTTACCCTGCCAAGGGGCTGGACGAGGGAAAGGGACAGCAAACCTGGGTTCACATCCTGGTCCCATCCTTTTGGTGAGTCTCTGTTCCCGCATCTGTGAAATGCGAGGAATACCTCTGCTCTGCTAGCTTATCCGGGTGTCGAGGACCACACAGGACAAGGGGGAGGAACGGGCTTTGCAGACCAGGGCTGGTGCGGCATGCAGAACCCACTTCAGCAGACTGCCTGTAGGGACTAGGCATTCATCCCCTCGGAGGGCAGGGAGAGCTGGAGGGGCGGGGGACGGAGGGGCTGCACCTGCCGGGGGGCTCCTGCCAACAGCCTCACGGAGGAAGTGGCCCAGAGCGGGCATTTACACATAGGTGCCTGTTGGGGGCACAGTGATTCAGAGCCATGGTTCTGGAGCCAGGCAGACATGTGTTTGAATCCCGGCCCCACTCCTTACTAGCTGAGGGGCCCTTGGACAAGTCATATAACTTCTCTGTACCTCTGTTTCATATCTATAAGAGGGACTGAAAAGGGAACCCATCTCATCGGGATTTTGTGAAGAATTGAATGAGAGCGTGCCTTTAAAGCACCAAGCTTAGCGCAGATGAACTGTCCAACCGGTGATAACGACAACAGTAATTAACTTTTTTTGAGCTCTAATTAAATACTGTGCTATAAGTGTTTCATTGATCGGATTACATGCTCCTCACCCCAACCCGAGATGTAGTTGACATATTGTTCTCCACTTATAGATGTAGAGATGGAGGTACAGTTAGGTTGAATAAGCTGCCCGAGGCTACAGTAAGTAGTGGAGGCTGGGTTTGAACCCAAACTCAAGCTGTCTGACCCAGAGTCCACCTTAATCGATATTCCATGCTGTTATAATTACTGTTGCCGCTACTGTTGTGGACCTTATACTCTGGACCCATAGCACCTCCACCGCTGCCTCAACAGCTGATTGGAGCAGAAGTCACCTGACCCAAAGGCTGCTGACAGCAGGTGATAGAGCCTGATGCAAAGCTCCACCCAGTAGGGCTGAGCACAATTAGCTAAACCAATCAGCACCAATCCGAGCTCCCATTTGACTTGAATTGCAGGGAGAGTTGGGACAATGCATAAAAGCTGAAAGACCCAACAAGATCAGATAATGCAAAGACAGTGTTGCAGTGCAGAGGCAATGAGTGAGCCAAAACCCCAGGAGAGAAAGGGGAGCAGAGAGGAAGAGGTGGTGCTGCCGAGGGGCCGTGAACTAGCTCAGTTCCTGGAGCACTGGGTCCTGGATGAGTCCTCAGGGGCTAAACCACATCCAGTGAGGCGTGGTCGAGACTCCAGCCTTCCAATCCCCGCAAGTTGCTTTACAACAACTCCCATGGCTCAGGTTAACCTGAGAGTTTCTGCTCTTTCAACCAAACTGAGGCTAGCTCAGCCTTCACCTTTAACCTCCGGGTACATGCTAAGAATCGGAAGAGGCGAATGGAGAGGACGAGTATGGACATCCCTCCATGAACCCCCAGGCCTGACGCTGGCCCAAGGAGGCCCCGAGAAAGAGCCCGGCCCAGTTCCTGCTACACCAGAACCCCAGGTCAGTCCTTGGTCCAATTCTCCACCTACGATCGTGCCCTTATGTTCAGCACTCCAGACTCCTATGTCCAGCAGATGACTCGACATCTACATTCAGTGTTGTCCAGGCATCTCAGATCTAACTTGTCCAAAACAGAACTCCCAACCACCCCTCCAAAACACACCCCTTCCGCGGGATTTCCATTTCAGGAGATGCCAACCCCACAATTCTATTGTTGAGATCAAACACCTTGGCGGCATCCCTGTTCTCCCCGTCTCATACGCCAACATTCTTTCATCAGCAAATCCCGTTGCCTCCACCTTCCAACCGTATCCATAAACTGACAGCTCCTGACCCTGCCTGGTCTGAGCTGCCATCCTCTGTCACCTGGGATGACTGCACCACACTTCTGTTCTGTCCTTGCCTTCTACGAGTGCTCTGTGCTCAGCAGCCAGGGAGCTCCCATTAAAACGCAAGCCAGATCTTTTGATCTTCTTGTTAAGAACCCACCGATTGCTCCTCTTCTCACTCAGGAAGGCAAAGGTCTTTACAAAGGCCTTCATGGTCTTCCACGTCTAGACTCACCAGTTTCCCCTGCAGACCCTCCTCCCTGATCTCACCTGCCAGCCCTGTCCCCCACTCTCCTCTGCTCCTGTCACACGAGATGCTTGCTGTTCCTGGAGGGAGCACTCCCACCCCCGGGCCTTTGCATGTGCTGTTCCCTCTGCCTGGGGTGCTCCTCCCACATGACTCCTCCCTCACCTTCTTGGCTCACCTCAGCAGAGAGGCCTCCTCTGGGCACCTTATTAACAATTGCTGCCCACGCTAGTCTTACTTCCCCAGCTTCATTTTCCTTTGTAGCCCTTGATGTGCTCTGACCTGCTCTGCATCTTGCTTACTCTTTACTGTCCGGCCCCTGCACTGGAGCTCAGCTGCATGGGGGGAAGCGTCTTCAGCCGTGGTATTACGTCTGTGTCCCCATGGCCTGGAACACAATGTCCAGCACGGAGTAGGTACTCAGTGAATCTCTGCCAGATGGACAAAGAAGCACCCATAAGAGGACTTCCCGGAGACATCCCAGCCCAGCTACCACCCTCGGGGTGATGCTAGCCTGGTCCCCCCACTTCCTTGACCCTTTTAGGGGTCAGCCCTAAGGCCCTGTCCCCAAACATGAGAACCGAGGAGGAATTTGTCCAAATAGGTGGGGATTTCTTTTTAAATATACCTTTTTTCCCCTTAACACAAAAGTCCTTGTGTTGCAGTGTTGGCTCTTCTGTCAAAGCCTATCCCAGCCTGAGAGCTTGGCACTGGGCTCTGTGTTCCCGCCAAGGAGCCGCTGTCACAGAATCACTGTGAGCAGGGCCAGCTTGACAGGAGGTTCCAGGAAGCTGGGGCACATCACCTCCCTGGGCACACACCTCAAACCCTCCCCACAGGAAGGACTCAGTGGATAACTGGTGAGGCTGCTAATAGATAATGGGGCATTGCGCTGTTCTCTCCACTTTTCTGTGTTCTGAAAATTTTCTTTAAAAAACAAAGAGGATGTTTTTTCTCTGAAGTTCCTTCTCTGCCACACACCCCCAGAGGACTTCCTAGTGCCCTCCCACCACCACCCATCCCACAACTTCTCTCTCCCGTCCGCTCTGGTTTGAGGAGAGAGCAGTTCAGCTCTGCTTACCAGCTGCCTCTTGCCACACTAGAGTCATCTGGGGACACTTAAAAACCTTTGATGCCCAGCTGGCCCCCCTACTCCCCAAGATGTGGAACCAAATGGTCTGGTGTAGGGGTGCCAGGCACTGACTGCTGATAAAGGCTCCCCAGGCTTAACTCTGGCACTTTCCAGAGTTGAGCAACCGTCTTGTCATCCCTCATTCTCTGCCGCACCCAGAGGCCTCCTATTCACAGGGTGTCCTTGGAAGGCGGGACAGCAACAGCTTTTGTTACCTGAGCCCGTCCTTGGGGTCCCGCCACAACTGCCTAAGGAACTTGAAGAGTTCCTTCCTCCAAACCCAGACAGCTGCCTCCTTCCCCACGGGGTGCCTGGTGGACAACATTCTTTCCAGCACCTTAAGACATGTGAGTTCCCTGTCACCATTTGGAAAGTGCAGAGAAGCTGACCCCAGCCCCACTTCAGGCCCGGGACCAGGAATTCATGAACAGAAAGGATCCATTGTCCCAGAATCACTTGAAGGGAACAGCTAAAAGATACATTCAAAGGGCCCTGATGATAATGAGTATGCTAATGTGATTTCCATTGGGTGCCCGTGCTACCTCCAAAAGCGATGTCTGACCTTCCTCATGGATTCAAAGCTCCCATTGAAGTCAACGGGGGATTTGGGTTAAAATAACATCAAAGTTGTCACTTAAATGGATGAAACTGGGGAGTTGTGAAAGAAGGGGGAGTTTCACACTGGCCCTGACACTGCTGACCTTGAGGGGGAGGCGCAGGCCCTGGTGGGCTGTGAGTGGAGCTTCTGGCCAAGCAGCTGGTGCCTTTGGGTGCACTGAGCCAGCAAGTGTCAACTGGGGGTCTCTTTTACATGATGCATGAGCTCTGGAGGCCCGGGTTCAAATCCCAGCTCCCCACTCACTAGCCAGATGACCTTGGCGAGACAAATCCTTTATCTGATTGAGCCTCAGTTTCCTCATCTGTAAGATGGCATGGATGAGACCTACCTTGCAGAGCTGCCTCCTGGGTTAAAGAAGCATGTACGTGGGAGGAGCCAGGAGCTCCCCACCCTCCCACTGGGATCTGAGGCACAGCTGGGTGGAGAGCCCCAGGTTCCCATCTCCCAGCCCTACCCCCCTTCACTCGGCATATACTCGTGAAGTGCTTCCTGGGTGCCGGGAGCTGTTTGGGTGCTGAGGATTTGGCTGTGAGCAAAACAGCTGAAATCTGCTCCCAGTGGAGCTGCCATTCTAGTCGGGGAGACAGACAGCAAACACACGAACAGACAAACCGTCCGTAAATGGTGTAAGTGTGGTGGAGAAAGAAAAGAAGTCCTTGATGAAAGGGGTGGAGCTTTAGACTCAGACAGACTCGAATTCAAATCCCAGCGCACCCCTCACCGGCTGGGTAACCCCTGGGAAAGTGATTTTATCTCCCTGACACTCTTCTCCTACATTCAATGGAATCCATTGATCATTCATCCGCCCATTGAACAAATATTTATAGAGTTCTGTCTTGTGTCAAGCATTCTTTTGAGCGCTGGGGAGGCCGCAATGAATAAACAGACAAAAGTCCTTGCCCTTGGGAGCCTGAACTCTAGTGGAGAGAGACAAATGCTCAACAAATATACACGTATCGAGGGATGAAGGAAAATAAAGCCAGGCGAGGGGTAGAGAATGATGGAGAAAGGCACTATTTATAAGGTGATCGGTGGAGGCCTCTCTGAGGAGGTGACACAATGGGAGCCCTGAAGACGTGGGGAGTTAGCCTTGTGGGCATCTGGAGGAAGGGTATTTCCAGCCAGAGGAGAAAGCAAGAGCAAAGGCCCTGAGGTCAGCCTGTGCATGGCTGTTGGGAGGTTTAGAGAACCAGAGACAAGGTACGGGATGCACCTGGCATGGCACCTGGCTCAATAGACAGTAGTTATTATCTGTACCCCTTTCATGAAAAAATGGGGGCATGCGTCATTTTCCACTATCACAAAAGCTCTTGAGGGCTCTGTGGATTGACAACTTTTTTATTCCCTTTTCTTGTTTTCTGAGTGAGAACCAGCAAGTCAAACTCCCCAGCCCACCTGCCAGCCTGCCCTCTCTGTCTCCAGTCCGAAATCAACAGGAATGTTTGACGTGTGGCAGTGGCGCTGGGGGCAGGGGGTGTGTAATGAATGATGGTCATTAAATAATAATGGCAGCATCTTGAATTTCTTTCCTCTCCACAGCCTCACAAATTAGATGCCCTGGAAACGCTGTGCCTGTCACCAAGATGCACCTCCATCTGGGGTGGAAGGCAACATCTGCTAAACAGCTGTATCTAGTTTAAGAGCCGCTACTTAATGAAATTACTCAGCTCTGGTTGGGGCGGGCAGGGCTGAACAGGAAGGGGCAGGCCCAGTTGCAAGCATATATTCCACCTCTCCCCAAGTCGACCCCAACTCCTCTCCCTCAGTGTCACTCCACATGCCTGTTGATCCCGCCAACCCGGACATCTACGCATTTCCAGGCTCTGCCGTGCTCGCCCATGCTACCTTCTTGCCTTTGCTCAAGCTGTCCCCCTGCCAAGAACATTCTCCTCCTGGCCGTCCAACTCCTCTGTGTCCTTCAAAAGGCCCAACTCAAACATCAACACCTCCTCCGGGGGCCTTCTCCAGCTCCCCAGGCTCAGTGAATTACCCCCACGAGCTCTCGCAGTACATTGTGCATTCCTTGACTGGAACATTCAGACCATTACATGGCAATGTCATGTACCCTGCCATTTTGTGAGCTCCTTATGGTTGGTTGCTGTGTTTAATTCATCTTTGTAATCCCAGAATTGTGCCAGAATCCCAATAGACACTTAATAAGTGTGTGGTTAGTCATGGGTGGGTAGATGCATGGATGAAGGGATGGAAGGATAGAAGGAAGGCGGGGGGGGGGGGGGGGGGGGAGAAAGAAAGGACAGATGAACAAATGGATCCATTGCCACCATCTAAATCCAAGCCCCCATCATTTCTCACTGGGACAAATACCACAGTCCCTTACTGGTCTTCCAGCTTCCTCTCTTTCCTCCAGTAGTCCATTCTACTCAGAGAACTCAGGAATCCTCTACATAAGGAATTACATTCTATTACTCCTCTGTTTAAAACCAGAAGCTTCCACATTCTTAACCTTAGCCTACAGATCTCTATAGGATGCAGCCCCTTCCTGTCCTTCTTACCTCATCTCATTTTCCTACACTCCAGCTGCTTAGGGAACCAGCCAAGCTCGCTCTCTCACCTCAGGACCTTTGAATCTTCTGTTCCCCCTGCCTGGGACTCGCTTCCCCTGGCTGTCTGTGAAGCTGTCATCTTCTTCATCTTCAGGTCCAGCTCCAATGCCACCTCCTCAGAGAGGCCTTTCTTTATCCTTCCAGTTCAAATATCCACCATCTTGATGTCCGAAGGCAAAGAGAGTCTGATCCAGCCAGCTAGGGCTTTGGCTGCTGAAATCCAGCCGGCTCCCCAGAGCATCAGCCTCACCTGGTAAAGACTTCCCCCCAGGGCTAACCACAAGCCGCCCCTTCCCCGGAGGGGGGCTCACTCCTCCTTCCCGTCAACTGAAGATCCTTCGTGAATGGGCTTGTCTGGAACTGCTGCAATTAAACCATCAGAGCAACACTGGACCATTTGTTTACTATGGCGCTTAGAGCTGGAATGGCTTGTTGTTTTGACAGTTTCTATTTTCAGCTCCATTTCCTAGGGGTAGCAGGGAGAGGGTAGGCAATGAATCCTGGTCTATTCAAGTAAAAAGATGCTTCAGTGAATCCTAGAATTTCAGAGTTACTGAATTCTGGAATCATTGTCTTGGAATGTGAGAGCAGTAAAATATGCAATTTTAGTTATGGGTTCCTAGATTCATGGGAGCCTAGAATCTTACACAACAGAAAATAGAATCTTAGTGTCAAACGAGTTTAGGCTCAAAGTTTTAGACTGATAGAACCTTAAGAGATTCTCTCACTTGGTTGAGTTCTCTGCTCCAATACCACCTTCTCGAGAAACCGTCTCTGATGACCTTATCTACCATGTCCCCCACACCCACCCCCACATGCTGTCATTTTCTACTGTTTTATTCTGGTTCATTTTTCTTCGGAGCCCTGATCACCACCTGACATCTGATATATTTCTCTGCTTATTTGCTTGTTATGGCTCTCCCCCACACAGTGGGTTGAGGTCAGCAACTCCGTTTTGTTCACTGCTTAAAAAGTGCTTAGAACAAGGGGCTGGCCCCGTGGCCGAGTGGTTAAGTTCGCGTGCTCCGCTGCAGGCAGCCCAGTGTTTCGTTGGTTCGAATCCTGGGCGCAGACATGGCACTGCTCATCAGGCCACGCTGAGGCAGCGTCCCACATACCACAACTAGAAGGACCCACAATGAAGAATACACAACTATGTACTGGGGGGCTTTGGGGAGAAAAAGGGAAAAAAATAAAATCTTAAAAAAAAAAAAAGTGCTTAGAACAATGCCTGGCATGTCATAAAGACTTTTTTAAAATGTCCATTCATCCAACACATATTTATTGAGTACCCACTTCGCGTTGGCTTGTCTGAGGATGGGAGGTAGGTCTCGTTTTGTACGGCAAGTCCAGTCGGTAGTAAACACCCAGAGGCTGTGCTGAGAAGGATTCTCTGGGCTCATCCAAGCTCTGTGGGGGAGGGCGATTGATTAGCAATGTCTGGCATGGGCCCAGCAATGCCGAGAGGTAGGCGTCTGCTCTGGTCTCTGATCTGACTTAACTAAGCTGAGGTCCAGAGCGGGAGGGGAGAACCCCAGGGTGGCCAGCCTGGGGGTGCTGTAGCCAGGATCAGAACCCTCTGCTGTCTGTGTCTCTGCTCTCCAGCCTCCCCTCCCAGCACTGGCTCCTGAGCCTGAGTCCCTCTCTCCGGCACAGGTTTAATGTCTTCCCCCACCCCCAGCCTTTCAGCTTTCCCTCCTCCCAGGCCTTCCCAGGAGTAAGTGGCTGCTGGAGTCCCTGGCCCTGAACCCCAGCCTGGGAACCCAATTCTGGAACACGGCCTGAACGCACAAACCAGTTATTTTTAAAAATCCAAAAAGAAAAGGAAGAAAGAGAAAACTCACTGCCTGGGTCTGTGCACCAGCCTGGCTCAGAGAATAGAGACTTGAAAGGAACAAAGGGTTTCCTCAAACACGGCAGATCAAGGGCTTGGCTTGTGTGGAAACCAGTAACCGACCACCGCGCTTTGTGACAGACCCCTCAGAAGGCAGCGGCCTCTGTTCCTGCCGCAGTTTGGTTGGGGGGAGTAGGGGGGGGGGGCAGGGGACACCCTCCCCACCCCCACCGCCAGTCAGGCTGCTTACAATCATAGACTGTTAGACCTCCGAGGCCCTAACAGAGCCTGCAGTCTGATACCCTCTCCATCAGAGGGGCAGGCAGAGCCCTGGAGGGCTCAGGGTCACTCAAGGAGCCACAGGCCAGTGGACTTCCCTCTTGACCAGGTCCCCTTACTCCTGGGGTGGAGACGGGTTAGGTCCACCCTTACCCCTTGTGCCTACCACAGCTGCCTGAGAAAGCCTTCTCGGGAACTCTCCCAGCCATAAGAACTTCCTGTTCCCTTCCTCCTTCAAATTTCCCCTTTCAAGGTGCCTGTAGGGTGTGGGTTTTACGCCCAGATCTCCAGGGTCGGCGCTGATCAGTTCTGAGATCACAGGATTGTCGTTGAGCCCTATACTCCAGGATGGACGAAGTCAATTGATTCATGTGAGGTGGAGCAGATCCCATCCCCAGGCGCTGTGCCAGGCCCCTCACAGGTGGCGCCTCATTCTGGCAGTGTAACGACCCTATGATGTAGGTCTCATTATGCCCCTTTTTCAGATGAGAAAACCAAGGATGCAAAGGCTGAATAACGTGCCTAAAACGCACGGCAGTGATTGGCAGAACTGACGCTTGAACTCGGGTCCACCTGATGCCTAAGCCAGGCTCCTGTTAACCTCTCCCCTCTGCCCCCCACCTCTCCCCTATGTGTCAAAGGTCAGCAATGCTTAACCTGAGTCGTGAGACTGGGGCAGGAGCCCGAGGGGCCAGGCTGGGAATGAGGAGCTTCCCTCCCTTGGACGCCATCCTGCACACGAGTCACACATTGGTCCCTAGCACAAGTCAGCCTTCAGCCCGACGGTGGCAGGGACCCCTCCGGTCACCCAGAGTGTCACTGTCTCGCTGTATCTCTCTCCCATGGCTCTTTGCTACCCCACCTGTCAGTCTGTTGTCGGCATGGTTTTCCACCTCTGGCTCCCTGTGGCCTCCTCTAACCCTCCCCATTTCGCCATTCCCGTCTCCCCTTCCTCTCTCGCCATCTCTGTGCTACCTTCTCTGTCCATGTTCTAAGTCGCCTTTAATCCTCGAGCTCTAGCTGTGTCTCTCTTTCTCCCCAGCCAGTCTCTGTGTTTCTGTACGTCTGACTCTTTCTCCCCAGAGCTGTTTCTCTCTTGCTCTAACTCACTCTTCTCTCCGTCTCTGCTGTCTCTCACACTCCCTGTCTCTCCTGCTGCCTCTCCCTCCCCCTACTTCTCTCCGTCTCTCTGTCTCTCTCTCTCCAGCCTTCCTCACCTTCCCTCTCCCCGCCCCTCCTGAGCTTGCCCCTTCTCTCTCACAGCCCCACAATGACACATAATATTCCAGCAAATCCCAGCTTAGCTGTGGGGGGCCAGGAGGGACTGGTCAGGGGTGCTCCAAAAGGCGGATTTGGGGAGGTGGGGGTGTCATGTTAAAGAGAACTGAGCCAGCCTCCTCCTCGTCTTCCTTGGAAATCACTGGTCGCTTTCCTGGGAGGCAGATGAGAAAGTCCCTGAATAGGGATTTAAAGCTCTAAGCTCTGATTCCTTCTTTTTAATATTTATAAAGAGAGAAAGGGGATAATTTCAGGAAGATCATTTCAAGGCGAAAACCCACATATTTTCAATAGAATTATTCCAAAAGCCCCTTTCCGGCTCATTGGAGTGTATGATTTCCTAAGTTACAGACGCGAGGTCTGGTTTCCAAGTTCCCTAAAATGACGCAGCTGAGTGAGGGCCAGAAAGGAAGTGTGAGATGAGAAGCCACGGACGGCAACAAAGAGAAGACTGGGCCACATGGGGGCCAAGGGGATAGCTGTGGCCAGCAGCCGTGCCCCGTCCTCCTCTCTTCTGCCTGTGTGCCTCAACAAACCAGCCGAACTCGGGCCATAACCACTGTCAAATACCCGCCCCCCCCATCCTGAGACCCCGAAGTCCAGACCTACAGAGCCAGCTGCCCATGCAGAGGGCTCACAGGCTGCTCAAACATGGGGTGTCCAGAGCTGCCGACCCCATCTTCCGCCCCAAACCTCTTCCATCCTTGGCCTTCGTCTCAGCCATCAGGTTGCCCGAGCTGGCAATCTGGGAGTTGACCTTGGGTCCTCCCTCACCCCTGCCACTTCTAGAAGATTCTACCACCTCATCTGCAGTCTCTCTCCCTCCACACTCTCATGGCCCAAGGTTGGGCCTCAGCATCGCTGGCCTAGATCCCTCCCAGCAGGGACTGGGGCCTCTGGCCTCTGGCGCACAAAGCTCAGCTCTAACGATGGTCCTCCCTTCCTCAGAAACAGTCACAGCTCTGCATCACTTCCAGGTGAGGACCAGACCCCTCTAGCCCAGCATCCGTAACCTAGCAACTGTATGTCCTTGTATTCGTCTGCCCATCACAAACACTCCACTGTGGCCAAAATGAGCCACTCTCTTTGCTGCCTACCCAAAAGGAAAGAAAAACAGTTTTCTACCTCTGAACCCTAGCCGAGGCTCCGCCCTTCTCCTGGGATGCCACCCTGCCATCTTGGCATGCACAGCTCCAACCCTACCTCAAGGTCCAGCTCAGATGCCTCCTATCTGTGAGGCATGGACGTAATTGCTCATTATCCTTCTTTCCATAGGTTCTTTCCCTCTCTCTGACCCATGACATTTCACTAGAACATGAGATGGGCTGCAGGGCCTGAGAGCACCTGAGCTCTGTGGCTAAGACAGAGGGAACAAGAAAAAGGGATCACATCCTCTGACATTCTCCCAAACTGGACCAAGCTGGATTCTGTGGTTCTGCTGGGTGCGTAAAATTGTTAGCAGGATCCCCTGCTAATCATTGCAGTCATCACAGTAATTAGCAAAGCCGTTGCAAAGACCAATTATTGAGCACTTACTATGAGCCGGGCACCTGCTAAGTGCTTTGCACACATTATCTCACATAGTTCACCATAATCCAACCTTGAGGGGACTGTTATCACCATAGTGGTATAGATGAGGAAACTGAGGCTCAGAGAGAGGTGGCGGCCCACGCGCTATCACACTGTGCGTCAAAAGGCCAGGACTCTGGCCAGGCCAGCCCGACTCTGGAATCTTAGTGTCTAACCTCAGACACACTGAGAATGCTGACACCATGCTATCAGCAGGAACTGAGCGACACGCTCCCTGACTCATCCTCACTGAAGGGGACTGACTCACTGTGAGGCCATGGTCACGTCCCCTCTCTTGGGCTCCAGCTTCCCCATCTTCTCAGTGGTCCAGTTCCCTTTTAAAAAATATGGACCTTTCAGATGCCAGTTTTGCAAACCCCAGGGGCACAGTTTTTGTCTTCTTTTCCCCGGAGAAGGGCACAGCTGGGAGAGACAGAGCACAGATCTTCAAAAGAAGTCCACGGGGGCAAAAGCACACCCCCATTTCCCTGGCCCCAGACTTGGCTTGACTTGGCCTGGGCTATCCCCAGGTCCACTTCTGAAAGCCCTCAGGGCTGCTGCCAGGCTGTTCCCACAAAACTCTCAGCCTCACTGTGATTCCTGCCAATTAGCCTCTAATTCCCAGACTCTGGCTTCCTCTCTCACCAGGGCATCTACACCGGCCTCCTCACTGGTCTCCACTCTAGGCCTTATCTGCACAGCAGCCTTGTCATTTCAAACAAAAATCACAGGGTCTCTTTAGTTCTTAAAAGCCTCCATGGGTTCTCATCACAGTCAGAATAAAGCCCAAACAGCTCGTCCTGGCCTCCGGATCCTGTTTGCTCTGGTCCCCAGGCCTCCCCAGTCTCCAGCCACATCAGCCTTCCAACAAGGCCAAGGACAAACCAGGTTCTTTTCCACCTTGGGGCCTTTGTTCTTGCTCTTTTCTCAGTTCCTTTACTGGCGTCTTTCTTCTCCTCCTTCAGTTCAAACATCGTCCCTTTCCCAAGTCCTTTCCCAATCCTGATTATCCATAGTTGCTTCTGCCCTGCGCTCATTGTGCAGTTAGACATTCGACTATTTCTTTGTGTTGTCCATCAGAGGAAGCAAAATGGCAGATTAGGAAACCCCAAGTTCTTATTCCTTCCACAGAAGCATCAAAAAACAAACAAACAAAAAATCCCCAAATCCAAGGAATGGGCTGAACTATTTTAGCAGCTCTGCAAAACAGTCAAGAGTTTACAGCAACCAAGTGAGCACCCAGTCAAGAAAAGGCCACCTTCAAAACAGTAGGAAAAGTTTTGTGGCAATTTTACTGGCCCCTTTCCCATCTTCTTCCTGGCACAGCAGTTGTCTTAGTGGAGGAGGCAGCAGTCCATTCCCAGGTCCCTCCCTCCAATTAGAGGTTCAAAGCAGACCTTACTTGCATCATTCTAACCTCTCTGAGGGCTGCCTGAAGGACTGCCCCCTGTTTCACCTAAGTTGGATCTCAAGTGGGGAGAAGCAGCAGGCACTGTTCATGACAGCTGAAAGGAGACCATAGACCCATAGATACATGGGGCAAAATACCATGGGTGGACACATACAATAGGCTGTCTATGGTCCCAAGGAGAATCTGGGGTGCTGGGATGACACTCTTAAGGAAATTAAGGCATTCAAAAGCGGCTGTGTATATGGGGGGAATTGAGAAAGCCACAAGCAGCGTCAACCAAGATGTGTGCTCAGAAAAGACCTGAGAAGACCTTAAGCTTTCACCTTGATGGAGGACCATTCCAGGAGAAAGCCAGTCTGCAAAGACAGGGAAAGATGGCTGTTTATTCAAAGGTTCAATTTTCAACAAATAAATCACAAGAAAGAAACAGAAAACATGGCTCATTCAAAGGAACAAAATTAATTGACAGAAATGACCCCTGAGGAAACCCAGACATTGGATTTATTGCATGAAAACTTTAAAACAACTGTCTTAAATATGCTCAAAGAGCTGAAGGAAAACACAAACAAAGAACTAAAGGAAACTAGGGAAATTATATATAAACAAAATGAGAATATCAACAAAGAGATAGAAATTATAAAAAGGAAACAAACAGAAATTCTGGAACTAAAAAAATAGAATAACGGAAACGAAAAATTCACTAGAGAGGCTCAATAACAGGCTAGAGCAGACTGAAGAAAGAATCAGTGAACTTGAAGACAGGACAATTGAAATTACAGAGTCTGAAGAGCAGAGAGAAAAAAAGAATGAAGAAAAGCAAATAGAGCCTAAAGGACTTGTGGGGAAGTATCAAAAGGAGTCCCATATGTATTTTGGGAGTCCCAGAAGAGAGGAAAGAGAGAAAGGGGCAGAGAGATTACTTGAAGAAATAATAGCTAAAACTACCCAAATTTGATGAAATACATATATTTACAAATTTAAGAAGCTGAATGAACTCCAAGTAAGATAAACTCCAACTGACCCACACTGAGTTGCATTATAATCAAACTATCAAAAGCCAAAGAGAGAATCTTGAAAGCAGCAAGAGAGAAGCAACTCATCATGTACAAGGGATCCTCAAATGATTATTAGCCAAGAAAGAAAAAAAAATTTCAACCAAAACTTCTCTATCCAGAAAAGCTGTCCTTCAAAAATGAAGGAGAAATTAAGACAATTCAAGATAAACAACAGTTGAGGGAGTTCATGACCACTAGTCCTGCCCTATAAGAAATGCTAAAAGAAGTCCTTTAGGTTGAAACAAAAAGATGCTAGATGGTAACTCAAAAACTATATGAAGAAATAAAGATCTCTGGTACAGGCAAATACACAGCAAATATAAAGTTAAAGGTTATTGTAATTTTGGTTTGTAATTCTACTTTTTATTTTTTATAAGATTTAAAAGACAAATGAATAAAAAACTATAAATCTATGTTAGTAGGTACACAATGCATAAAGACATAATTTGCGACATCAATAACATAAAGTGGGAGAAGGGGTAGAGATATATAAGAGTAGAATTTCACCTCAAATGCAACTGTTATAACTTTATGATATTATATAATTCCCATAATAACCATTAAACTCTATATTTTTATAGATATTTTTAATTACCTATAGAACATATTTCTATCGATGTCCTAAATATCTATAGAATATACACAAAAGGAAATGAGAAGGGAATCAAAACATGTCACTATGAAAAAGCAACTAAACACAAAAGATGGCAGTAATGGAGGAAATGAGGGACAAAAATACCATAAGACAAACAGAAAACAAATCATAAAATGGAAAAAGTAAGTTCTTCCTTATCAGTAATTTCTTTAAATGTAAATAGATTAACCTCTCCAATTAAAAAGCACAAACTGACAGATTGGATTAAAAAAACCATATCCAACTATATGCTGTCTACAAAAGACTCATTTTAGCTCCAAAGACACAAATAGGTTGAAAGTGGAAGGATAGAAAAAGATATTCTACGCAAATAGTAACCAAAAGAGATGGGGTGAATATACTCATATCAGACAAAATAGACTTTAAACCAAACACTGTTACAAGAGACAAAGAAGGACTTTGTATACTGATAAAAGTGTCAATTAATAAAATTTAACAATAATAAACATATATGCACAAAACGGCAGAGCTCTAATGCATTGTCCATCCTACTCCCTTGAATGTTAGCTCCATGGGAGCAAGAACTGGATCTGTCTTGCTCGCTGCTTTGCTCCAGCGCCAGGCTCTGTACATACCTCACATTTGCTCAGTTCCCACTGTCCTCAGAGGTGACCACGTGGAATACAGACAAGTAAGATCTGGGAATTGTCACGAAGCCTCAGGCAGGGGCACTGGTCACTGACCATCCTCAGCTCTCCCAACTGCCCCCGTCCAGGAGTTTGGGATCCTTTCTTTACCATCCCTGAGCCAATCATGAAGATGGGAATGAAGGTGCTTAGGAACTGTGGGTAACTCAAGTCTCTCCAGCCAAACACGTCCAGGAGCCAAGGACTTGTGGCTGCGCATCAGGGAATCCAAGGGCCCAAGGGAGGGTGCGTCATAGGAGGTCATCTGGTCTGACTGGCTTGTGTTATTTATGAGGACACGGAGGCCCAGAGAGGGCAGGGAGCAGCCAAAGGTCATACAGCAAGTTAATGGCAGAGCTGGCATTCAAACTCAGTTCTGGTGACTGCACGTCACATGCTCTTCTGTAAGTTGCCCCAGGGAGTGCCCATCACGGGCAATTCCTCTAAGTTATCCCCTCCCGTTTCACTTTCCCTTCCAGTTTTTCTTTTCCTCTCCACTTCCGCATGATGCTCTTTGCTCTCCACACAAGGCCGCTTATGGCCTTTTCTGGCTTTAAGAGTTATATCATCTTATTTGACCCTCACAATGGCGCTGTGAAAAAGTACCTTTTTAAGCCACATTTGACTGCTAAGATAACAGAAGCCCTGAGATAGGAAGAGGTCAGCCGGTGAAGCAATGTGGGGTAGAAGCTTGCCCAGCCTCTTTACCCCAGCTCTCAAGGCCCCGTCTGCCTTATCAGATGCTCTTGCAGGTATTAAGAGATTTGTTTTGGTAAAAAGCATCATGCTCACTGCCAGTTTCCTTGGAAGGCCTCTTCTAAGCACAGGGACTCCTGGCTCCCTTTCTTCTATGGATTTCCTCTTTCATCTCAGGATGCCCATGGGGTATGGATGTTCTTCTCCAAACTGGAGCGTGCAGGGGGGCTGCGGCCCAGACCAGGGTGGAGTTACAGGCAAGGGTGTGGGGTGTGCCCAGGTCTGTGCAACCTCAACCCCGACAAGTTCAGTGCACTTGCCCTTGATAGTTGATGAGCTAAATGCTTTGCAGATATTATCTCAAGTTTATGCCCACCATGCCCAATAAGGTCAAAACCTCGCCCTATTTTGCAGTTAAGGACACATGTTCAGAAGGGGAAGTGGCTTGCGCAGGAGTTCTTGTGGTCATTAGCTGGTCTATGGGACCGTGCTCGTAACCCCTTCACTGTCTTAGATCGTGGACCACTGGGGTCTATGGCTAGGGGTGCGTGAAAACCCTCAAGATGTGCAGAGCAATCAGAGCATGAGTGAGCATGGGGATTTTCCCAGGTCAACTTGGCATCACTTGTTTTTTCTTCTCGGGAGTAAGGAGCAGTGAGCGTTGGGGTTGACGAGGCCCGGGATATTTCTGCTCAAACCACCTGTTCGAGGCCCACATCAGAAAGGGCCTGACCCACATGGGGAAGGCGGCAGAACTTTGAGATGGTGGGGGTCTGACCAGGACCCAGGATTGCGGAGGAGGGCTCAGAACTCGGTAGGCCCCGCTTCAGTCTGCGGTGGGGATCCCAGGACTGTTGTCGCCCATGGGGGTTGGAGAAGGCTGGGGGGATATGGGGGAGCGAGGAGTGTTCCTGGGGATTGGCAGGGGTCCCTGGTTCCTCACCAGTTTGGGGAAGGGGCCCTTGTGTCTTTTGGGAGGCAAAGAGCAGTTGTCTAGAGTTTCTCTCACCCTGGCTGGTCACTTGATTCTCTTACTTTTCCTGTCAGTAAGGAAGCTGTTTACTCCCAGAAAGTCATTCATTCGCGATAAGATCAACCTCATTGTTAATGAACATCCTCACTTCCTGCCTGGGAGGAGGCAAAGGGCGAGATTCCAGCGCTCAGAGCCCCATAAACAGCCAGGGTGAGAGAGGCTCTGGAGACCACAAGGGCCAACAGCCCTTGTCGTAAATGAGGAAACTGAGGCTCCAGGAGAGGAAGAGTTGGGCAGAGAGTCAGAACCCAAATCCAGCCCTCCCCAGATTCCCGGGCCAAGAGTCGCTCTGCACCCCATCAAAGCACCCCGCAATTCCATGAGCTAGCTTTTGATTTTAAGATTCAACATGCCATCCTAAGAAAACATGCTAACGGAACATTCCAACTCAATATTTTAATGCAATACTCTGATATACTGTTATAACATTCGAATGCGAATACATACACCATTCTGACACAGTGTTATAGTTAATATTCTAATGCAACATTTTAGCACAGTTCAACCCACGCTCTAACACTCTAAAGCAACATACTATTCTAACACATAACATTACATAACGTCTTGCTGCAATATTATAAGACATTGTAGCACAACATTTCTAATCTAAGCTACTGAGACCGTATGATATTTCTGTATTATCTGGACACAATCCTAACGCAACACTCTGATGTAACTTGCTAAGTTATTACTCTAATACTTAGAACTCTGATTTCTAAGCCTCTAAATTCCGCTGTTCAAGGTGACACTGAGAACCCCAGTCATGCTGACCAGCGCTCGTGGCCTAGTTACAGACCAGGCCACCTCCCCCCACATCTGGCCATGCCCAGCCTGTTTCTCGTCGGGGAAGCCAGAGCACATCCCAGCTCGGGGGACCCCGGGGCCTAGGTCAGACGGACTCAGCTGCCCAGCCTCGTGGGGGTACATCTTCCGCAAGGCTCGGGGCGGGGCTCCGTCATCTCTGATGGCTGCCCCCCCTCCCCTTCTCCTCCACGCCTCGAGCTTCTATGGGCTGGGATGGGATGGGGGGTGACAAGGGGGAAGGAGGAAGAGGCTGGTCCTGAGGTTCTGATCCCATTTTGAGCACACCAGGACAGCTGAGGACAATCCCAATATTTGGATCAGGCTTTTCTTGCCACCTTCTACATGGGTAACTAGGGCCAGGGCAAAGAGGATCTGCCAGGAAGATAGAGCCTGGAAGGAGGAAGAGAGTCAGGACCTCGAAGCAGCATTAACGGCTTCAGGCCTGGGGGAACCAGGCTGCTGGAGCTTAAGGACCCACGAGAGCAATAGTTTCAGGACTTCTCTTGGCCAAAGAGCCATCTGTTCATCTAGAATCTTACCCCGGCTGCTCCCCACGCCCACACCCACCCTAGCTTTCCCATGATTCATTCCCTCACTTTCTTTGGGTCCCTTCTGCTCCAATGTCACCGCTCTGAGCAGCCCTTCTGACCAAGCTGTCTTCAACAGCACCCCCATCTCGCGAGGCCTCTTTCCTGCGAAGCTCTCCTTCACAGTATGTACTGTACACATTTGAGAGATTTGTTCATTCTTCTCCCCTGTCAAATCTGGGGTTCTCCAAGCAGCCCTGTGCAGTAGGCTCACCTGGGGAGCTGTTTAAAGTCCCGATACCCAGCTGCAGCCCAGTTGAATCAGGATCCCGCGGCGGGGCCCACGGATCAGGAATTTTTAAAGCTCACCAAGTGATTTCAATGTGCAGCCGAAGGCTGAGAGCCCCTGAGCTAGAACATCAGCCCCGGGGAGCCAGGATCTCTTCTGTCTTGTTTAATGTTGTCTGAGGAATAGTAGGTACTCAATAAATATTTGTTGAATGAATAAACACATTCAAGAAAATATTTACATTAAAAATTTTTCCACATAGCAAAAAACTGTAACAGTACAAAAAGTTTCCTAATGAAATTTGAATTTCCTCCTTCCCTAGGCTGAGTTAGTCTTAACAGGCAAGGCAGCATTAACCCACCAAAAGAAAAAAAAGGAAAGCAAAGGACACAGCATGTGCAAAGGCCCTGAGGTTTGACTCAGCACTAGTCTCTGGCTCTCTCAATATTTCTGCCTTGGAGATTATTTTACCATCTCAGGATCTACCAGCCCCTGCCACTCAGAACTCTTCCAGTGCCCTTCTAGAATGCCTCAACTCCCCAGTAGTTCAGATTCTCCAAATTTCCTTTAAACCTCAGTTTCTTCTTCAGCCAATGGGGATGACTATTCTGCCTCCTGGAAGTGAGAGGTGTTCTGAGCATACAATGAGATAATAGATGTAAAGTGATATATAAACTCTAAAGTGCTGTGCATCCTAATGACTGAGCGCCCTCTCTGTGCCAGGCATGTGCCTTGTTTTTCCGAGATGCCATCTCATTGAATCTACACAACAGCTGGAGGTGAACTCTTATTGTGCCATTTTGCAGATGAGGAAGCAGAAGCTCAGAGAGGTGGGGTGACTTGCCTAAGGCGCCAAACCCAGGAAGTCTTTTCATCTCCAGAGGCTGCGGAAGCCTCAAGGCCTCTGGACCCCATGAGCCCCAGGTCTGCAGGATTCGAGAATTCCTGCTCCATGAGTACAGGTGGCCAGGACAGGGCAGACAGTCTGGTTTCATGATTTATTTCACTTCCACCCAATTGTTTGTCAAAGGGCGGGGTGGGGGCGGCTGGTGGCTAGGAGCCTGGCTGCCCGGTCACGGGGTGGACTTGTCTGACCGCCAGCCAATCCGGGCTGCTGGAGCTGGCGTTGGAAAGGCCCTGGCCCCATCTTGCCAGGACATTCTATCTTTGTCCCCGGATACAAAAGAGGCCTTGTCCTGACGGAGCAGCGCTTACTCCACATGCTCCCGACCGCCCCAGCCCCTCTGCCTCAAGAAAAGCCCACTTTGTCGAGTCAAAAGACTAACTTGTTTCTTTTTTATCAAAACGTGTTGACTGACCTGGTTGATTTATCTTGGGAAAGTGGTGGGCGAGGGAGGGGAGTGAGGTGACAGAAACCAACAGAATCCAGAAGGCTGTGTCGTCCAGCCTGACTCAGAGGTAGGCACCCAGCCCTTATCTGAGACAGAGGGATAGCTGCACACCAAATGGGATCTCAGGCAGTCAGGACAGTCCCCCAACCTCACTAGTGGCAGAGATTCCACTGTTAGCTATTCATTTCTTTGGCTTCAACCTTTTGTGGCAGCTAAAAATAAAAGCTTCTTTGAATGGGAGTGCTCTGTGATCACACCTGAGTGTGAATGCGTTTTCCTGAGAATAGGGGTGAGTCAGTAGCAAGAGAGAGCACACAGCAGAAAGGGAGCCTCTAGGAGCCCAGAGGGAGGCCAATGAGAAAAGAGGAGGGTACCACTTACAGATAAAATGGGATGAAGTGAGTGAGGAAACATAGACTTTCTCTTTGTTAATTTCCCCCCAAGGTCGGTTCTTCTCTTGCCACATCCACCCACCCCATTACTTAGTCTTTTTTTTTTCATTCATCCATTCAGGAAATATTTGTTGAGCACCTACTCTGTGCCAGAGAGTCTTCTAGTGGAGTCTAAAATCACAGAGGAGTCACAGCGGAGGATGAAATCCCTGCCTCCAGGAAGCATCCACTCTTGTGGGGGTTGCAGCTGATAAACAAGTAAGCAGATGAGCTAATGCAATAATCTTTTTTTTTTTTTTTTTTAAGGAAGATTAGCCCTGAGCTAACTGCTGCCAATCCTCCTCTTTTTGCTGAGGAAGCCTGGCCCTGAGCTAACACCCGTGCCCATCTTCCTCTACTTTATATGTGGGATGCCTGCCACAGCATGGCTTGCCAAGTGGTGCCATGTCCACCCCTGGGATCCAAACTGGTGAACCCCAGGCCACCGAAGCGGAACATGCGCACTTAACTGCTGGGCTACCGGGCTGGCCCCCTAACTCGATAAGCTTGACGGAGCTGTGAGCCATGAGGAGACAGGGCAGGGTGGCGGGGCTGAGCAGCTGCGGGTGGAAGAGCTGCTCCGGCCAGGCTCCCGGGGGAGGGATGTATCTGCTGAGACAGGAAGGAGGGAAGGAATCAGCCATGGGGATGCTGGGGACAAGTGTTCCAGCCAGAGGGAACAGCACACAGGAAGGCCTAGAGGTGGGACCAACATGGAATCTTCCAGGTACACTGAGGAGGCTCACGTGATGAGAACCAAGTACGTGCGAGGGAGAGCCGTAAGAGGAAAGATCCAGAAACCAGATCCGTAGGCCCGGTGGCTCCTCGGTTACGCCCTTTAATTTTTACTCTGAGTGAGCTGGCAAGCTGTTGGAGCATGCAAGGGGGTAACATGATCTAATTTTGATTTTTGAAAAGCCCCCCCTCGCTGCTGTGTGAAAAATGATTGAATAGAGGCTGCTGCAGCCATCGGGGGAGAGTTATCAGTGGCTTGGCCTCCCGGGGTGACAGTGGAAGGGGGAAGAGTGGGCAGAACAGAGAGAAAATTTTTAGTGGTAAGACACAGAATATAAATGAATGAATGAATGAATAAACAAACCCTGGAAGTGGGAGCCAGGAAATGTGGATTCTAGTCCCTATTCTGCCACTGAGTTCCAGTGTAACCCTGGGTAAATCCCCTCCCTTCTCGGGACCTCAATTTCCCCATCAATGGCGTAAGGCCCAAGGAGGTTGGGACAGCTGACGCCAAGGTCTCCCGCCGCAGGGACACCAGCCTGGAGATCCTGAGCCCCTGACGCCCTCAAAGGCGGGGCCTGTGATCTAGTGACTAATGCAGCCAGGCTTTGTCGGCCCCAGGGCAGCTGTGGAAAGCTGGTGCCGATGCCGTGACTCAGGCTTGGTCCCTCTGCAGTCAGCAGAAACTAGGACAGCCAGGGGCCTGAGATTCACCCGCAGGCTCAGAAAGGCTGGCGGGATGCCGCCACGCAGCTGGGGGAAGGGAGCAGGCTGCCAGCCCTGGGCTTCCTGAGCCCCTCTGGGGACCAATGTTCCAGCCACTGCAGCCACCACACCTTTCTCTCTGCCCAGGCTCGGCCCCACCTCCGTGCGCTAACAGGAGGCCAGGACTCGCTGTGCACACATTCCGTCTTCTCCCTGCCAGGCGCTTGATGAGGCAGACCTGACTGCCCCCATTTTATTGATGAGGAAACTGAGGCCCAGAAAGTTGTGGGTGGTAGAGCCAGAGGTCTTACTGGATTTGACTAGTTCCTTGCACTGCTCTGCTCTGCCTGCTAAGTATAGAAAGAACGGGAGTGAAAGACAAAGAAAAGAAGCTAAATATGTTTTTAATAAATATAGAAACTCAAACTCACACTCTCATGTTTATCCAGGGCTGAGGACTTTCAAACAAAAGCTGCTTCTTTTTATAGCCTAAGTACAGCCCTTTTGCAATGTCGATAAGTCACTTGGCCATTGTTCACAGCTCTTTTGCTGCTCATTTATTCATTTGCACTTTCAGCAAATATTTATTGAGAGCCTTTCACATGCCAGGACTCTGCGAGGCTCTGAGGAGGGGAATATCACGATTAACAAAAAGTGCCTCAGCATCTGTACTCACTGGCTTACATAGGATTGAGGGGGAGACAGACGTGAACAAAAAATTTTGAAGATTCTACAGTCGTTTTGTAATTCTGGCTTTGAGTCAGTTATTTCCCTCTCCGGGCTTCAGTTTCCTTGTAAAATGGGTTGGTTAGAGTTCCTCCCTCATGAGGTTATAGTAGGGATTAGATAAAATGTTGCCTGGCCCACAGTATGGGCTCACTACACGTGAGTTGTTACTGTTATCATTTGCTGTGAGTAGCGGAACTTCAACAGCCTACCAGTTGGTAACTGTGTTAGCGCGGTCCACTGAGAAGCAGACGTGGACAGGGAAGAGGTTTTGAGAGAGGGAACGGGAGAGGACAGGGAGAGTCTACAGACTGTAACGATGCGCCTCTGACCACTGGGGCTGCGTGGCGGAGGGAAGGCAGATGGGGTAGGAAGTCTCGGACTACAGCACGTTTCCAAGAAAGACTCAGCCAGGCCAGTGGGGAGTCCTTGAGCCAAAGTCCCTTATGGGAGGAGTTCTGCATCTCTCCAGAATGGGCCTGCATTGGGACCCACATCCTGCATAGTCATTGGCTGAGAGCAGCCCCCAGGAAGCGGGGGCTCACCGTGAACAAGGTGGTGTGCATCCCAAGGGGCAGCAGCTGGGACTGTCAGTCAAACACGCTCCCCGCAGCTGATCGCAGTGCTGCATCTTCACGGCTGCCACCAAATCCAGACTTGGCCCTGGAGCCAGTGTCCCCAAACCCTGTAGCCGTCCATCCAAACGAGTTCGTGCAGCATGCTGTGCCCTCAGCGTGATCAGTTCACTGGCTAGGGGAACAACAAGGAGGCGGCTTGGCCAATGTCAGGAGACACATGGCCTGGACAAGCCTCGGATTGTGCAAGGTGGGAAGTGTCACAGAAACCAGACCAAACGAGGGTCCGATTGGACCAGACACTGCCGACTTCGGGAAGGGGAAGTTGGGAGCACTCTTGCAATAGTAAGGGCAGATCCAAAAATACACCAAGGAGACAGCTGCTGAGAGCCCTTGCTGTTCAGGGGAAATGAACTCCGGGGAGGGGTGCCATCGCCACCGAGGAAAGGTTGCTGAGGCACTTGGGATCCCACCCTGTCGGAAGGTCTGGGATTTCTAAGGAAACTTCCCGGCTCAGTGTGGGACGGGGCCTTTTCACTCATCTGGTCCAGCCCTGTCGTTACACAGATGGGGAAATTGGGACCTGAATGGGGACAAGAGTTTCACAATCCCCTAAGAGTCGCAGGCTGCTGAAGAGAGTCCTGAGCCAGGATTCCTGTCTCCCAGGGCAGGGCTGAGTGCCTGGTGGGCAACTCTGCCAGCATTTGCCAAGGGTCTGCTATGGGGAGGGGAGACAGGGGCAGAGAGGAGGCAGACGCCCAGAGAGGGAGACAGAGCTCAGAGAGGGAACAGGATGCCATCCAGAGAATGATGGAGACTCAGCAGGGAGCTGAGATTCAGAGAGGGATCTGAGAACTTAAAAGTGGGGTGGGGAGTCAGAAGGGCATGGGGCTCAGAAGACAGGAGCCCTGACAGAGAGACAGTGGCTCAGAGGTGCATGTCCAGTGGCTGGGTTCGGGCTCTGGAGACTTACAGGGGCCCAGGCATCCTGGCAGCTCCTGGAGGCAGCAGCCTCCTCTCCCCCACCTCACACCCCTGTTCTCCAGGGAGCCTGAGCTGCCACCCAGAGCAGGAGGGACTGACACTCTTGGGCATTAGTCAGCTTGTGGTAGTTAAAAAAAGAAACCTTGGTGGCACTTGTGAGGAGCACATCTCCAGCTTCAGATGCCAAGGGGCTGTCGCCTCCTCCTGCGCCCAGCAGTCGGGCTCCAGCACTGGGCGGGGGTGGGGCGATCGGGCACAGAGGAGGAGGGACCCCTACTCTGGGGAGGCCTTCCTCCCACCTCGCAGGTTTGAAATAATAGTAAGGACAGGGATATCATGAGTAGTATTGTTTGTGACATCATTCCTCTTGCCACTGGCCCAGGTATGTCAGGAGGTCCCTGATCCCCACCCTGCCCGGGGCACATTCACATCCAGATGCCCCCTCTCGTGGGCCCTGCAGCGGGCATGGCGCGTGTGGGCCTGGCTGGGAGGGTGGCCTAGGTGCGGGTGCAAGCTGTAAGGGACCTCCGAGGTCCCCCACTTCAGCCCCCGCCTCCCACCTCACAGACGGGAGAGGCGAGGCTCTGGGAGGGCAGTGACTGTCTAATGTCACCCGGCAAGCTGCCCAGGTCACCTGTCCCCATGCCAGGGGTAATTCCAGCAAATGCCCTGTGCTCGCAGAGCCCGCCCCCGGCAGAGGCGTGAAGAGCGATCGCTGCCGCTCATCAGCGCTGGCTCCGAGCCAGGCGCGAGTTGCGATTCCTGCCGTCCTCAGCAGTTCCCGGAGGCACGTGTTACTTTGAACCCCATCTTCTCCACGAGGAAGGTTAAACGAGGGGCCAAGGGCCGCAGCCTGCAAGTGCCGGAAGCAGGAGCTGAGCACCTGCCGGCAGGCTCCAGGGCCCAGGCCGTTAGCCACCAGGCTCCCTGCCTCTTGTGAAGCTGGCGAAGACAAAGCTTAGGTAATGATAACGATTGTTGACTTGAAGCAACCCTTCACCGGCACTGACTCACAATGGCAGGTGCTGTGCCAAGTGCTCTACGCAAAGGCGTTCATTCTCTCCTCCAGCAAACACCGAGCATCTACTCTGCGTCAGACACTGGGCATCCAGCCGTCAGAAAGCTAGCAGGGACGCCTTTCTTCCCAGAGCTTGTGTTCTCATCCTCACGTGAGGTCGGTATTTTTATCCCCATTTTCAGATGAGGCGCAGAGAAGTGGTGTCGCTTGCCCAAGGTCACACAGCAAGGAGAAGCAAAGCCCACAGCTGAGCCTGGGCCTGGCTGAGGCCATGTCCTCTGCTTTTGGGGACCCTTTTCCAGCAACATCCCCAGAGGGGACTGAAGCAGACATGACCGCACTGGCATCTGTCCAGGGCGCAGATCCCTCCAGAGCCCCCGAACACGCCATCCCACCCAGCCCTAGCCTGGGTTCCCGACGAGCTAATAGGCTAACAGCCCCGTTCTCCTCAGTCTGTTCTGAGGCTTCCTCCTCCCTCCCCTCCTTCCACGCGCTAATTATGATGCTTCCTGACATTGTACAGACAGCACAGTTTATGAAACCCCTCCTCCTCTTCTGGAGGTTATTTTTGCTCCATTTCGCCAAAGAAAAACCCCAGTGGGCTCAGAAAGATGAAATGATTCACCCAAGGCAGCGACCTCCTCAGAAGTGGAGCCCGGACATGTGTACCTCAAAGTGGTCCCGGTCGGGGTCCGGGCAGGAGCAGATGGCGCTGTCCAGTTGGGTCGTTTGATTCGAGTTTAATGAAGGGATTATTTACAAGGGGATGGGCAGGGTGGAGGAACCCACAAAAGATAAGGCAGGACCCCAGGGCTGGTGTAAGAGGAGCTGTTCTCAGCCAGAAGGGGGAGGGGAGAGAGAAGCTGCAGAGATCAGGGACAGACAGAGCCTGCTGACAGCAGCTGCGGCTGCGGGTGGGGGGCACAGCGAGTCTGAGATGACCGTGCAGGGAGGGACCTGGGGAGTAAACACCCCAACCTCACCGTCCTGCCAGGGCTCCCCGTGGGCCAGATCGAACTAGAGGTCAGAGGACAAGGAGGTCATTGCCATGGTCCCTGCAGGCCAACCTCCCAGCACAGGGAGCAGGGAGAAGGGTGAGAAGAGGATCGTGGAGGAAAACCACCAGATCTCCCGCCACAGTCAGGTGCACGTCCCCGCGAACACCCCTGCACTCGCATGGCATGGACGCAGCAGGCTCTGTTGCAAGGTCACTAACGAATGCATAGTAGTCAGGATGGCTAGGTCACGACACAGAAACAAACAACCCCCAATTCTCAAGGCTTCAAACGGAGTGGAGAATTTATAGCCTGCGAGCTGGCCACTCGTTTTTGGAAATAAAGTTTCATCAGAACATAGCCACAAGCACTCACTCACACGTGGTCCCTGGCTGCTTCCTTGCTCCAAAGGCAGAGTTGAGCGGCCGCGACAAGCCTGAAATATTCATTTTCTGGCCAAGGAAGTTTGTCAACCCCTGGCTTAAAAAGACAAAGATTTGTTTCCTGCTCATGTAACATGTCCATCTCCTGTTGGTAGGCTCTGCCCCATGTCATCCTCAGTCAGGCATCCAGGCCGGGGAGCGCCCCCCATAAAGAACCCACCAGTCTCCCTGGCGGGGGGTGAGGGAGGAAACAGCAATGCTCACCAGCTCTTAAGGCTTCACCGGGAAGGGGCCTGCCTCCCTTCTGCGCACAGATCTTCCGCTAAATCAAGTCTTGTGGCCACACCTGACTTCAAGTGGCAGGAAAGTACCATCCCTCCGTGTGCCTTACGTGAGGAGAAGCAGAAACAGACTCTGGACAGCACCCCGACAACCGCAGGACGTGGACATGGTGAATGACGGTGAGATGAAGGAAGGTGGACGCCGTGCTGTGCAGCAAATCTCACCAGATTCCTACCCAGTGGAGGGCTCAGCGAAGCCAGGCAGGGCACGCCCAGGGGTGAGAAACTGGAGAGAACAGACATGGCACCCAGCCTTGTGCCCCTAGCCCCGTATTGTGGCATCTTTGAAAACAGAAGGTTCTCAACAAGCTTGAGACCAGAGGGTCCCTGGGGCCCTTCCCTAGGCCTCAGCCTTCAGGGTGTGTGTGTTTGGGGCACAGGGGTCTTGGGCATAGACTCCCAGAGGCTCCCTTCTCCCCCCAACAGGGACCAGCAGCTGGCCAAGGACCCCAGAGGCCTCGGCTCAGTTGCTGGCTTTATGACCGGTCCCCTTGCAGCCATGGGGACCCGGCAGCTCACTTTACCTCTCCGAGCCTCCATTTTCTCGGCTCTAACCATCATGTCGTCCTGTGGTTCCAAGGTGAGGTCCTGGGACAGGAAGCATCTGCACTGCCAGGGAACTGATTAGAAATGCAAATTCTCGGCCAACCCACACCCAGCGAATGGAAACTCTGGCCTTGGGGCCCCAGCATTCAGGTTTTAACAAGACTCTCAGGTGACTTCAGTGCTTGCTCAAGCGTGAGAAATGCTGGTATAACTCTAGGTGTAATGCATTGAGATGTGCGGAGCCTGTGCACAGAAGTGCTTTCCCTGCAGCCTCCCCCACCTCCGTAAAGGATAACTCCATTCTTGCTCAGGCCAAAAGGCCTGGAGTCAGGCCAGATCAGGGCTCTCCTACCCCAAGGCTGTGGCTGAACCTTTAACAGGTATCCAAAGGTGCCCCTTCCTCAGCTCCTCCTCCGCCCACAGCCGGAGCCACCGTCATCTGACACCCCAACCCGGCAATCCCTCTCCAGTCCATTTCCGCCATCGCTCCCTGCAGCGCCTCCTCACCCCAGCAGCCAGAAGGATCTGCTTCAAAACTGAATCAGATTCTTCCACTCCTCCGCTCAGAACCTCCAGTGATTCCCGTCTCACTCAAAGGAGATCCTTCCAGGCCCTGCTAGGTCCAACGCCCACTGACCCCTCCACCTCTTCCCGCCAACACGGCCCCTCGCTCTTGCTGCGCTGGCCTCGTGGACCTGCCCTCTGCTCCTCCCGCATGCCAGACACGTTCCCACCCTGCCAGGCCGTGGCTCCAGCTGCTTCCTCTGCCAAAAGCCCTTCCCTGGATGTCCCCACATGGCTCGCACCCTCACCTCCTTCAGATTGCCTTTCAAATGTCACCACCTCCGGGAAGCCTTCTCTGACCCGGCCATCACGCGCTGTCCCCTCCTCTTGATTTGTTTTTCTCCATAGCGCTTATCACCACCTGACGCACATCTTCACTGTCTCTCTGTTTATTGTCTGCCTCTCCCGGCTCGGACACGAGGTCCGTGAGGCCAGGGACGGCCTGTTTTGTTCACGGCTGCATCCCCGATGCCTGGAATATTGCCTGCACACAATAGGCCCTTAGTAAATAGCGGTCAAGTGAATGAAGGAATACATAAGTGAATTTTTTTAAAAAACAACACGCAGGTAAATGCTGGTTCTCCTCCCTGCTCCTATGGTCCATGACTCCACCCAGGGCCCTTGCTGTGGCAGCTCAGGCCACACCAGTGGGCACTCCCAAGAGTCACACTGCAGAAGGATCCCAGGATGGAGGGCACTGCTCTGGAATCGGCAGGGCTGGGTCACGTCTTGGCTTCGCCCTTCTCTAGTTCTGTGACCTGGGGCAAATTGCATCACCTCTCTGATCCTCAATTTTCTCATCTCTAAAATCGGGATGATGCTACCAATGCTCACCTTGTACCTTGTACCTTATAGGGCTGCTGCAAGGACTGAATAAGGTGCCTGTGAAGGGCTCAGCACCACACCTGGTACCTCTAAGACTCAATGCTCAGGAATTACTATTGCAAACATTGCTATTGTTTTGCCTTCTTCTGCCCAAATACCCAATGGCCTGGGGTTTTCGGGCAGCAGGAGGGTTTATTAAGAATATCACTGGCTTCAGGGAAAGGTGACCTGGGTTTGCATTCTAGCAGCTGCCATCTTGCTACGTGACTTTGCACAAATCACTAGCCCTCTCTGGGCCTCCATTTCTCCATCTGAGTGATGGGAGAAGGGGGTGTTGAAGGAGATAGTCTTCCACGGTCCTTGCAGCTTGGCTCCCCAGGTCCTTCCGGAGGACCAAGCGCATGCTCGCTGAGCCCTCTACGTGGCCCACACCGTGCAGGTCCTGGGCTGAACAATCCAGTTGAGCCACATGCTGCCTTTTCCTACCATCTTCACTGGCTCCGCAGCCAAGGCGGAGAGGAGCCCTGATCAGGGCAAGGGGCAATATCAAGTTGTGGCTGAAAGCACCCGACTTCCAGATCTAAACCGGAGGTCTACTTCCGGGAGCCGTGTGACTTGAGGAGAGTCACTTAACCTCTTGTACCTTGGTGTCCTCGTCTGTAAAATGGGAATACTTGTAACTTGTGAGGATGAAATAAATTACCATGCACCAAGCATTTACATAAGTGGCTGGCACAGAATAACCACTATTTTTACTAACAGCCACAGCTAGTCTTTGGATCAGGCACCATGCTAAGTGTTTTACAAACTTTTATTTAAGTCTCACAAAAATGCTGTGACATGTTTGTCTCCATTTGAGAGGTGAACAAGTTTGGCTCAGAGACTTAAGCCTTGCCCAAGGTCACACAGCTTGCAAATGGAGGTGGGTTTGAATCCAGCGCTCTCTCAGGCTGGGTTCTTTCCACTCACTGTGCTGTTTCCCCTTAGCTCTCTGTTTACTGACAGGGAAACTGAGGCTCAGAGGGCTCCACCCAGGCTCAAGTCCTGCTGGGCCTGAATCCAGGCAATGTGGTACCCGGACGCGTGCTATAGGGCCGTTACTCTCATTCATGGAGAAGGAAACTGAGGCTCAGTAGACAAAGGAGCTCTTCCAAGGCCACTCAGCGTGGGGGCAGGGACAGGACCGGGTCTGGCTGCCTACTAGGTAGATGGTGAAGCCTCTGAGGGAAGAGGCCCCAGCACCCACCCCGGGCAGTGGCCCCCCCCCTCAGCCCCGCAGCCCCGACTCCTCCTCCCATTCCCTCTGCTTTATGACCTGTTTTATGAGCACAGCCTGGCGGCTTCCATGTTGCCATGGGAACCAGCCCTTTGCAGGCTCCTGGTAGCTTGATCTAGGATTGGCAATTTTAAGTCAGGAGCCAATCCTGGGGGGCAGTGGGGTCCGAGGGTTGGGGGTCTAGGGGGCCCCAAGGACTCATGGGACCTACCTGCCCCTCTGCTCTGCCCAGCTCCCAGAGGCCAAGGGGCTCAGCGAGATCATGGCTGGGAGATCATGGGGCTGCGGGAACCCAGAAGGGGTCTGGAGCCCTCAGGGAAATGCGATGAGTGTGGGCACGGAGAGCCAACCGAGCCAGAGGGGTGGACACACACACTCAGGGACACACAGCAACACAAGGAGAGCCAACATAAAGGTCCTCACAATGGAATACATAGACACACACAGACTCACACATGCAGAATCAGAGAGATGCACACAGCGCTTGTGGGGAAAGAGACACAGACACGCAGAATCCAGAGGGATGCGTGAGTACCCGGAGACACACACAGACACACACAGACTTCCAGAGACACACACCGACACACACAGGCATCCAGAGAGACACACCGACACACACACAGACATGCAGAGACACACACAGAGGCTATTTGGGCACCCAAAGACACAACGCAGATGCACACAGACACACAAAGGGGCACACAGACATGCACCCTCATCAGCTGTGTGACCCAGCCATACAGCCCGACCTCTCTGAGACGCAGTCTTGTCATCTGTCAAATGGGCATCACAATCCCCAGCTTGTGAGGACGGGGAGGAGTAACGGGGGACACACCCACAAGTGCTTAGAGGCCGTCATTCGTCCACTCAAACATCAACATCGAGCACCTCCTGTGTGCCAGGATCTCCCCTGAGCTGCAAGGAGCGAGCTAACGAGGGCTTGCCCTCAGGAAGCTCACAGTCTAGTTGGGGAGATAATAAAACAAACACAAACAAAACAATTTTGAATTATGAGACTTGCCATGGAGATAATATAACAAAATAAGAGTGACTTGGTGGAGAAATATGTTAGGCTAGTCAAGGACGATGTAGGGGAGGGAGGGAGGACCACGTAGGGAGGAGGGAGGGAGGAAAGGAAGGGAAGGAGGGGCCGAATGGTTAGAGAGAGCAAGGCACCTATTGTTTAGTGGGTACCTGGATACCTACTAGAGGGAGGGAAGCCAGTGGGGGAGGGAAAGAGCTCCAGGGCAGGCCTGGCTACTGTCTCCGTTTGCCCAGGGAGCCCTGGCCCATGGAAGCAGGATTTCCTCCTTTCATGCCCTAAACTTTCATCTGCCAAAAAGTTAATAAAAATACCGGGAGGAGGGGAAAATGTCCCCAGGAAAGGAAGGCCACTGACGCTGTGCCCTCACTCGGGACAGACTCTTCCAGCGGCTCTGTCAGAACTCCCGCTGCCCTCAGGGTGCAAAGGGGAGGTCGTGGTAACAGAGCTTAGAGTCAGGAGACCTGCTGGGACCCTGCCTTTATCACTTTCCCACCTGCGACTTGGGCAATTCCCCCGTAGTGCATTTGCTGGTGGCCTGACCATAAGCTCCCCCTGGGTGTCAGGATGGAGTAGGCGGTGTTCACCAAGGACCTGACCAGGAGCAATGGATGCTGGTTGCCCTCATTCATTTTCCTGAGCAGATATGCAAGGTGGACTGGCTGGGAGTGCGTCCTCCCACGGACTGGTCTGACGAGGCCTCGGAAGGCACAGGAAGGCATGCATGGCCACCAGTGACTGGTCTCAGGGCTGCTAACCTTGCCCAGAGACACCCCAGCCTTGATGCAGCTCAGCAGGTTGTCCCCAGGGGTAAGCCCCTAAGCTGCAAATGAGCAGAATGGATTTCCTGGGCCGCAGGCAGGCAATGAAGGTGCTGCCACCCACCGCTCTCCAGGTCCCAGGATGCTCCCAGCTGGATTTCAGGCTCCTTGGTGTCTTGGCACAGACTGGCAGTGCCTCTCTGGCTGTGAGCCCTCCAGCCGCCCAGCCCCGCCTGACAGGACTGGGGAACTGGAGGAGGACTGGCCGTGCCACGGTCCACCCCCCAAGTCAGCTCCAGGGTCAAGGCAGCTGGCTGAGAAGCCTGCCCTCTCTGAGCTTCATCCTATCTGTCCAAAGGGGATCTGAAGCCTTGTGCCACCTGACTCCCAGAGCAGGGGAGAGGTGACTTCAAGGATGGAAGTGACAGGGCCCTGAATCGTTGGAGACACAGGGCCCTCTGTGGGCCTCCGCAGACGGATTCTACGCAGGATGGTGTGAGTGTGGTCAAGTGCCCGTGGGGCAGCCCGCCACACGCTGGTCTCCCCGCTTCTGCCCTTCCCTGGGCCTCTCTCCCCTAGCAGCCCTGGGATTCTGTTATGCAAAATGCGAGGTCAGAGAATGACCATAGGATCCAGCGATTCCACTCCAGGGTATAAATCTGAAAGAGCTCAAAGCAAGGACTTGAACAGACGTTTGTACATCATGTTCACAGCAGCGATATTCACAAGAGCAGAGGCGGAAGCACCCCCAGCGCCCACCGATGGACGAACAGATAAACGACGTATGGGACTCACATACAATGGAATATTATTCAGCCTTGAAAAGAAAGGAAGCTCTGACACACGCCACAACATGGGGGAACCTTGAGGACATTATACTCAGTGAATAAGCCCGCCACAAAAAGACACATACTGCATGATTCCGCTTCGATGAGGTATCTAGAGTCGTCAAATCCATAGTAACAGAAAATAGAACATTGGTTTCCAGGGGCTGGAAGAGGGGAGGATGGAGAGTTATTGTTCAATGGGTACAGAGTTTCAGGTTTTCAAGATGACAAGAGTTGTGGAGATGGACGGTGGTGATGGTTGCACAACAACATGAGTGTATTTAAGGCCACCGACCTTTCCCTTAACAATGGTTACAATGACCCCGGTGACGGATGGTAATTAGTCTTTGGGTGGTGAACATATCGTCTACACAGAGACTGAAATATAATGATGTACACTTGAAGTTTAGATAATGTTACAAACCAATGTTACCACGATAAAAACTAAGCAACAAAAAAAAGAACACAATTGTAGATGCTGGAAAAAAAAGAAAACAAAAGAAAAAAAGAGTGGTCCAATCTTTCAGTTATGCTCTAGGTTCTTAAAATCTATTCTGTTGATGAATCATTTGGATACTAGTTAAAAATTCAGACTTCAGGGCACCAACTCACCAAACTCGGATTCAATAAAACTGGATTTTTAAAACCAGGAAAAAATGGTTAAAATGATAAATTTTATGTTTACATATATTTTATCACAATAAGAAAATGGCACACACCACACACACAAAATCCACGGCAGACCGAGCCTCTCTTCTGCTCCGCATCTTCCCGTGGCTCTGCCACACATCCCTGTGGCCCCCAGAGCCGCGTGCACTCTGCACCCCCGACCTCTCTGACCCCATCTGCCACCCCTCCCCTCACTCCAGACCCACTGGCCTCCTTGCTCTTTTTCCAACCCACTAACTTCACGCCAGCCTCAGGGCCTTGGCACCTGCTGTCCACTCTGCCAGGAAGGCTCTGCCCCAGATCTCTACAGGGCTCCAACTCTCTCATCCTCCAACTCTCAGGTCAAGTGTCCCCTCCTCAGAGGTGCTCTCTGACCACCCGGACTGACAACCCACGTCCCACTCCTATCATCCTTTGTCCCTTTGCCTGAATTTATGTCTCTTCACAGCATCAATCACCACCCGGAACAATACTTTATGCTTGTCTGCTGTCCCCTCTGTCAGAATGTCGACTGCAGAGGGCGGAATCTCATGTTCGGAGGCCCTAGACAATACTTGGCACGTAGTAGGTGCTCAAAAGCAGCCATTGGACGAATGGAGGATGACCCCACTGTTGGACAATGTGTGCCTATGACACCCACGTCTGGTTATAGCCGCGCAGGTGTAAGTACATAGGAAAGCCAGGAAGGATGCCTGCCGGGCCCACAGTGGTGAACCAAGAGGGCGAGCGAGCAAAAGGGGCACAGGCAGGGGCTTGCAAAGACCCTTCATGGTTTACCCCATCCACCCAGGTGTCGCCTGAAACTTACAGTGGAGAATGGTCATGTGGTACCTACGCACCTTCCACAAAGAGCTCTGAGATGGTGATGCCGTGTCCCATGTACGAAGTGTCCATGTGTGATTTTCTCACTAGCCTTCCCAACAACCCCTGGGGGACTGTTACGACCACCCCGTTTCACAGCGAATCTCATTCTCCTTTCCCCAGAGAGTCACTGAGCTGCTCCCCGCCAGGCACAGTTCTGGACTCAGGAGCCGCCAGAGTGGAGAAACCATCCCACCTGCCTGGACCTTACCCTTTAGTCAGGGAGACAAGCAATTAACAAGTAAGTGACACTTGTCTGTGAGGGAAGAAGGCTATGGATAGTTGTAAAAGAGGGACGGTGTGGGAGTGGGGCAAGCAGAAGAGGCGAGTGGAGGAGGGGTTGCAACTGAAGTAGAGAAACCAAACCCTCACTGGGAAGGTGACATTTGAGCAAAGACCTGAAAGACGTGAGTGAGAGAGTGAGCCATGTGGATGCATGCAGGCAAAGGCAGGTGCAAAGGCCCTGAGGCAGGAGCATCCTTGGCATGCTGAAGCAGGAGCCGGGAGGCCACTGTGGCTGGGGGTCATGCTTTCGGGGAGGGAGGCTCAGAAAGACAAAGTCACTTGCCTCACAAATAGGAAGGAAACCAAGAGCAATATCTTGGGCCTGCCTGACTGTGAAGTCTGGGCTCTTAACCGCAAAGGGCCTGGCACTTTTCCTAGCGAGGGAAGCCATGGGGGTTGAGCATGGGTTAGGTGCCAGGCACTGCACAAGGCACACTGGGGGATCCTGTGGGTGAAGACCCACCCTCCTGGGCCTGCGGCGCCAGGGGAGAGAGGAGAGGAGCCTGTGAGAGAAGTCAGCTGAGAGCGAGGCAGATTTCCACAGGAATCCACGTGATGGCTGTTTCCATTTCTGTGTGTGCTGACAGGGGCACGTGTGCACACGCGTGCTCCTGAGCGTGTGTCTGTGTGAGTGCAGAGCTCCTAGGTGGCCGGTGGGGGTCTCGAGCTAAGCCGTGGCTTACTCAGCCCTCCACATCTGGGTGAGTGCGAGTGAGTGCGGGCTTCCTTGCTAGTCCTCGTGACTGTCCGTGCGTCCCGGGAGGGCTCCCTGTCCCTCGGGGGTACGTCTCTGTATCTGCACATCTAAACACGAAAGCATGTCCTTGCATGTGTGTGTCCGGGCTTGTGCAATGGCTGAGTTCTGCCTCTGTAGCGTGACCTCCTGGGTTGGAATCTAGGTTCTGCCACTGACTTGGAGTGACGTTGGGCAAATGACCTCACCTTTCCCTGCCTCACTTTCCCCATCAGTAAAATGGGGCTGTTAATAAGGCGCACCTCATGAGGTTGTTGTGAGGATGGAATAAATCAATATGTGGGAAATGCTTGGATCAGCGTCTGGCACCTGCTCAGAGCCATGTGTGAGCTGTTACGTTAGGGCTCGGTCTGCATGTGTGTCTGTCTGTCTGCATATGCGTCCTGTCCATATATCTGTGTACTGCTTCGTCTCCTCTCTGGCCAACGAGAGAGAATGTTCCAGCTGGGGTGGGGGCCGGGGGAAGGACCAGCAGGAGGGGCCTCCACCATGGCCTGGCCAGCTGGACTTTTCACAGTCCAGTGACTTTGTCCCTCTGAGCGGCCGAGCGGCTGGACAGGTGGGCACAGAGGGTCCCCTCCTCTGGGCGGCCCCGGGCCTATACTGTAGCCGCCTTGGCCTGACCACAGGGCCTGGGTCTACTGACTGACGCCCCTTGGGACTAGGAGAGCTCAGAGGGTACAGTCACAGCTGAGCCACCTCTGTGTCCCCAAGTCACAGCATTCACTCAGTGACAGCTGACAGGCACGGAGAGCTGGCTGAGTGTCATGGTACCTGGTCAGAACCATATACGGCCCCGCTTGCTGAATCCTCACATCGGTTTTCTGAGATAGAGCCTCCCATTATCCCCACTTTACAGATGGGGAAACT
This sequence comes from Equus quagga, assembly GCF_021613505.1. Taxonomy (NCBI): domain Eukaryota; kingdom Metazoa; phylum Chordata; class Mammalia; order Perissodactyla; family Equidae; genus Equus; species Equus quagga. The sequence goes on along the minus strand of NC_060278.1, from coordinate 82,777,203 downwards.
GAGGCACAGATTAAATCTCACAGCAGGTAAGTAGAAAGATCAGAATTTGGACCTGGTTGTCAGGCTCCAGAAGCTACAATCTTCTATCATACCTCTTTTACTGAGCTCAATATACTGAATGAAATTTACTGATTAAATGAACGTTAAATGAGTGAATCAATGAACGAGAGAGACAAGAGAACAAGGTTCAGGGTGGGGTGAGGAGGCTGAGAAAAAGGTGGCGAGTGATTCTGGCAGAGGAGGGGACCAGCTTGACGCCCTGCTGGGAAGCCCTGGGGATGAGAGGGGAAGGTGGATGGCGCCCGATGGTTGGGGTCTGGAAGGCCCCGCAGAGGGGCCTGAATCTGAGCTGGCTCCACTCTTGAGAGACCTGGCCGCACTGAGGTGCCCTGGGGACAGGCCACCTGCATCCTTCTTCGTGGATAAATTGGTGAGCTGAGGCCAGGTCTCTGGGAGGGCTCGTGGCTGAAGGTGGACTAACAGAGTCAGAACAAAGCTCTGCAGCCAGTCGGGTTGGAGCCCCGGTGCCCTTGCTGCTGGCCAGGCGACCACGGGGCAAGCCACCTCCTGCTGTTGAGTCTCAAGTTTCTCATCTGAATCAACTTGTTGAAAAGATGAAAGTCATTAGCCTCATGCCCAACAAGAGTCCTCAGTAAATGATCATCCACCGTCAAACAAGGGCTTTGTAATAACCACAATAAATCAGTTAGAGGATGGAGTGGAAAAGGCAGAGAACATGCACAAACAGATAGGGAATTTAGGAAGCGAGAAGGGCACTATATTAAAAACCAGCTGACTGGAGATGTTAGAACCACGCTAGAAAAGAAAACATGGTATCGGAGAGGAAGAATTGTGCTGATAAGATTATCGGCAGATTGGAGTCAGGGGAGGAAAGTGAACTTGATGATGGGTCAAGAGAAATTCTCCAAACTGAAAAGAGAAAATGAGTATAAAAATTTATAGTGCAGGCTTCCCAGATTTGTTAAGATGGCTGAAGCCGAGTGCCAGACACACAAAGCTCAATGGTATCATTCCTTCCTTCATTTAACAAATACGTATTGAGCTCCTAGTGTGCGCCCAGGCACTGTTCTCGGTACTGGGGTCTCAACAGTCAAAAGGACAAAGGCCCCAGCCCTGAGGGAGCACACACCTAAGGGGAGAGACAGACTCACAAATAAGTAAAACGTATTGTACGTTAGGTGGCAATGTGTCCTGTGGATAGCAAGCACCCCGAACACAGGAGGGGGTCAGGAAGAGGAGAGGTGGGAGAGGCAGTCTTAGGGTGCTCAGGGAGGCCTCAGTGACAAGGTAACATTTGAGCAAAGACCTAAAGGAGGTAATGGAGGGAGTAGGTGATTTTCTGGAGGAGTATTCCAAGCAGAACGGACAGCTGGTGCAAAGGTCCTGGGGCAGGAGTGCTCACGGGCAGCTAGTAGAAGAGACAGAAGGCCAGGGTGACCAGAGCTGAGTGATCGAGAATGATGGAAAATAAGGTCAGAGAGGTAAACGGGAGGTAGGGGCTACCGGGAGGGAAGCAGATGATCCTGTAGGGACTTTTACCTCAACTGTGAATGAAATGAGATCCGCTGGAGGATTTCCATCAGTGACATGACCTGACTTCTATTTTAACAGGGTCCCTGGGGCTGCTATGTGGAGAGCGGACTGGAGGGGCCAGGTGGCAGCAGGGAGGCTGAGGGGGGCGTCTGCAGTGATGACCCAGGTGGGACTGTGGCACCTGGAAGGAAGGTGACAGCAGTGGAGACAGTGACAGGTTCTGGATTCAGGGTGTGTTTTGAAGGCTGGGCTGATGGTGGGAGGGTTGTAGTTGTCCTTGTTGCATCGTTGGGGCTGACCAGCTCCCCCAGCTTCTGCAGAGAGTGCCACCCAGACACGCAGGAGGAGCTGCCCACCTGGCCCCTCCTGCCACAGAATCTCACTGACCTTGTGGGGTGGCCAGATGCCCGGGAGCTGGGCGGGGCAGGCTCCTGGCCCCTGGGCAGCACAGGCTGCGGGCGGTGGGACCCCGTCTGCCCCGCCCAGCCCCAGCTCCGTGGCTGCCAGGCTCAGCTGTTTGCTTACTCAGAATTAGCAACGGTCCACAGTAGGTTCATTGGAGAAGCTGGTCCCCAGCGCCAGGCAGACCCCTCTCCCCCTGAAGCCTCATGGAGAAGGAGGCAACCTCCCCAAGACACCTCGATTCGTGCTCTGTTCCCGGGCCCTCCTCTCCTTCTCCACAGCCCTGCCCAGTCTGGCCCCTGGCTGGCTGTCCCCGGCTCCTCACTGGTGGCTCTGCATCCACCCTGCCCTCTTCCATCCACCCCACTCAGAGCAGGAAAATATGACAATACAACAGTAGTGTGGAATCCTCACCCCACCTTCCTCTACCTGGCAAACCCCAGTTCATCCATCACGCCCAACGTCAAGGTCCCCTTCTCCAGAAGGTTTTCCCCACCACCGCGAGGCTGGGTTCTTCTTCTGGCTCCCACTGCCCCCCGTGCTCAGTCCTCCTTATTCCACGCACATTGTATTACAGGGACGAGACAAATACTGCAGGAGTGCCCCCCAGCCCCCACTGTCCACGGCAGACATCACTAAACGATCGGGCGCTCTTCCCAACGAACCTGGATACGGCTCAGGATCACAGCTCTCTAGGACTAAGAGTGATTGCAAAGAGGTGAACAGAGAGGTTAAAACGTATTTTTTCATCCCCAGCTGCCTGTTAATTATACGCAGTCCCCCCCGACACACACACACACACACACTCCTTTAACCATGGCCTCCTGGAGGGCAGAGTAAAGCGGCTTCTTCATCACTCTTCCCCTAGAGGAGAGGAAGAGGGCCTGGCACTGAGGAAGCGCTCACGCTCATGGAGGCTCATCCTACTCGCAGCCCTGAGAGACCCTCCTTGACCGCCTGTCCCTGTCCCCCACCTTCAGAGGAGACAACTGCCTTCCAGAAGAAGGTGTCCACCCAAAGCCGCAGGGAAAGACCAGCGGTGCCACCCGGGACCGGAAGAGCCCTCTCGCTCCCCCTCCCCACAGCTGAGCCTCTCCAGGTACACCCCGCTTCCTGGAACTTTCTCTGTACCCAATTCCACTTAGCATTTGCATCTGCCCTCTTTGACATTGGGCCTCCCGCAGGAGGAAACTCACAGACCTTTCGGGGGGGAAAATTTGGGGAACTGAAACCTTCGCTCTTTGTCGACTCCCCTCCCAGCTCTGTGTACATGAGCTGTGCTGGCCCGTCTCAGCCTAAATGCCAAAGCGTAGAGGGGAGGGGGGAGCCTCCACAGAGTTTCCCAATGATGTCACATGTCCCGTGATAAAAGGATTCTGGGGACAATATGTTCTGGAAATGCTGTGAGGTCTCCCCCTCAGGAAGCTTCACATTACATATTATTATGCAAAAGAATCTACTCAAGCAAAAAGAATGGTTGTCAAACTTTGCTTAATCTTCAAACTTAATAACCACACAACCCTTTTTTTCCAAGTTCTTGTTTGCGTTGCTATCAGTTACCATTCTTTTAGTTGCATCAGAAACCTCAGTTGAGCTAGTTTATACAACAAGGAGTGTATGTTGGCTTTTGTGACAGGAAAGTCTAGAAGTCAAGCAGCCCTCAGGTATAGTTAGATCAAGGCCTTGGCTCCATTTCTTGGGAATTCCCCTTGGATCACTGTTCTCTCCCCTGTGCATTTGTCAGCCTCATCCTCGGTCTGGTTTCCCTCACAGCAACAAAATGGCTGCAGCAGTGCTGGGCATCACATCTGAGTAACCCATTGCACAGAGGAGCCTTCTCTTCTCCCTATATGGACTGGATGTCCTGGCCTTATTTAGCCAAGTGCTCATCCCTGAATCAATCACTGGACAAGAGGAATGGGCTTCAGCCAATGAGAGCCCACCCCGGGGATGGAATCAGAATGTCTTCCCCAAAACCTGTGGCAATGTCCTCTCCCTAGTAACACTCGTCCCACCTACCCCCACCCCATTTTTCCCTGCTAAGAAAACTTTGATGTGTCCCTATTGCACTGGTGATCCACTGATCTTCGGGAGGGTAGGGCCCTACCTGAGCCCTGGGGGTGACTCTTGATTGGTGGAAAGGCCATGTGACCTTATTCCTTGTCACTAACAATTGCTTCAGGAATGGCTGTATGACTTGGTTCTGGCTAATGAGATGCAAGTAAAGAATCTGCTGGGTCGGGCTTCTAGGAGAGCTATGCTTTTCTCATATAAAGAACAGACCTGGCTGGCATGTCCCTTTGCCCCATTTCTTCTTTAAACCTAGGAGAAGGACTTGATACCTGGAGGTGTGGTAGCCATCTTGGGGCCATGAGGCAACAACCGTGAAAACAAATGCCACCGTGCCAGAGAGGGCAGAACAGAAAGCTGAAGCCTGAAGCCTAGACAGCACTGTTGGGCAGCTGAGCATGCCCTGGACTGCTGGCTTAAGTAAAAAATTAGAAGTTCATTCTTGTTTAAGCCAAAGGCATTCCTAACTGACGCAAAGCCAAGTCATTTTTTGCAAACTAGCACTTGTGAGAACGGGAGACACAGCCTTGGAGACGCCGCTCGAGTTTCACTGAATCTTAGACACTTCCTCAAACACGTTCTGCCCCAGGAATGTCTGCGAGAATGCGGATCAGACAAGCCTGTGCATCCCCTCCAGCAAAGGGTTGCGTGTTCCCTGCATTGAGCAGCACTCCGGGAGCCGTGGAGCAGCAGGCCGCAGGGACAGCCATCACCTCCCCTCCCCCATCACAGCGCAGCCGGGCTTGGTTGGAGCTGATTTCAGAGGCTTTGGCGATGCCAACACAAAAGAACGTTCTTGAATCCAGAGACCGTTGGGGTTCAGCAAAATCTATCCCGAGCCTTAAACTCATCTCCCCTTCCATCCCAATCACCTTACTTCTGGGATCTCTCTTGAGAAAATAACCCAAGATAAGAAGAGAAAAAGTGAAGAAGATGAACATTTTCGTCACAGCCACATATCCAATACCCAAAAAACTAGACAAATCTAAACGTCCTACACCAGGGGAGGGATTAAGAAACCGTTTGATGGAATATTACGTGGATGTGAAAAATTACGTTTACAAAGTCTGCGACAGTGAAGAGAAATAGTCATGATATTCGTTAATGAGAAAGCCAGCTACAACATTTATATACATGGTATGATCTCAATTATATAAAAATTGCAGGGCAAAAAATAAACCAGGGAAGAAATACACTGATATGTTCGCTGAGATTGTGCCTGCTTGGGGTTATTATGGGGACTTGTTGGGAAAATTTTCCTGCTGTTCTATATTTTCCCCTTTTGCCTATATGTTCTACTTTTGGAAGCAGAAGGAACAAAATTGACTTCTTTTTAAAGCTACCAGGACCCTCCACTGTGTGAGATCATTGCTGTTGTCTCCCCTCCAGTAAAGCGGATAATCAAGGGCTTCCTAGAACAGGGGACCCCCTTCTGCACCGGGCCAAAATAAAAACAGCTTCCAGACCCGGCGTGTTTGATTAATAGCTTGAAATTCTTTCAACAGGCAAACAGAGCGGTGGGAAAGGGGGAAAATCAACACCCTATTTTTAAATGGTGACGTGAGCTCACAGGAACTTAAGGCAAGAAGAGGTACACGCCATTCCAGGCCTTATGCAAATGTATGCAAATGAGACACTCCCTGGCTAAGCGAGAATTCTGGGTCGGAGCTCCCACCTGGATTCCAGGGTCTCCTGAGCTGAGCAGGGAAGGCAGAAGGGAGAAGAGGGAATAGTGGTGACCCCCATTCATGGAACACCTACTAAGTGTCCAGCTTGCAAAGCATTTCCACAGCCTGGAGCCCTTCTGACCCTCACCACACGCTGAGGTGTAGATAAGATGATCCGCCCCACTTTGCAGGTGAAGCGGAGCTTAGAAAGGGAAGTGCCCTGTGCAAGGTCACAGAGGGAGGGGCAGATCAACTCCATAAGCCAGTGGTGCCTGGGACCAGGATAGGCAGCCTTGGGATACAAGACCATGGTACCTCTGATGGGGAAGAAGGGAGGAGGTAAGAGCTGCAGGCTGCCAGGAGCCCACAAAGCGCAAAGCTCTAGAAGCCCTCAGTGCAATGCTATGACACATCCGGGTGGGGCTCATGAGCAGAACCTAGTCCTCGCCAGGTCCTTGCACACGCTGTACCTCTACCTGGAACACCCTCCATGCAGAGACCTATCGGCTCGCTGTAACTGCCCAGTCAGCTTCTGCTCCAAGGTGACCTTATCAGAGGGGCCTCAGCTGACCACCATCCCCAGAAGCACATCACCTGGCCAACCCAACCCCAGCATCTGCCCTGCTTGGTTTCTCTTCATGGCACTATCACCCTTCTGACTTTTGATATGAGTATTTGCTTATGACAAGAAAGTGCACTCCGTGAGAGTGTGGCTTTTGGGTCCCCTCTGTGTTTCCAACACCTGGTACATACTTGGTGCTCAAGACACAAGTGTTGAAGGAATTAATGAATAAATCAATGGATCTCAAGTCCCTCAGGATCTAGTTACGCAATCTTGGACAATGAACCAACAACAACAATAATAACACAATTATTGATGGGACATTGTTATTATAAGCAACATTTCTGAGCACATATTTTTACATTCCTTCCCTCATTTAACCCTCAGATCAACCATGTGAGTGAGGCAGGACATGTAATTATTCCCATTTGACAGCTGTGGAGACTGAGGCTCTAAAAGGTTAGGTAAGCCGCCCAGAAGCAGAGAGCGTAACCAGCCGTCAGATCTTGAATCAAGTCTGTCTGACACGAGAACCTGCTTCCTTACCCGCCACGTGATGCTCCAGGTGGATTCCACCCATGAGGGCGCAGGTTCTGCATCTGCCTTATTCACCCTGGACTCCCCGTGCCTGGCACTGAGAAGCTCGCCCTGCATAAGTATTAGTTAAATAAATCAGTGGTTCTCAAAGTGTAGTCCCTGGACCAGCCACAGCAGCATCACCTGGAACATGTTAGAAATGTGGATTCCCAGGTCCCCCTGCAGACATGTTAGATCACACCAATGTGTGACAGCCGTGTGAGAACCACGGGGATAAACAAATGGATGCCCCCGGATCCGTTGCTCCATCCCTGAAGCAGGGCTGATGGACCAGGGAGGGTCATAGTGAGGGTAGAATGAGACTCTCACCCGGCTGGACCAACAGGAATTTAAGCTCTCCGCATTTCCTCCCGCAAGTGATTGGAAGAAAAGTTTTCGGCTCCAATTTCAGGCCTTTGATTTCAGCCTCAGCTGGCCCAGAAGATGCCAGCTTGTCAGAGGGAGTGGGGAGTTGAGAGTGATGGAGCTGGAGCAGGAGGATCTATTATTAATTACCATGTATCATTGATTAAGAGCCCACAGGGCACCGCAGCTGCAACAGCTGGGGAGAGCCTCCGCTCCTGCCTGGAGGGGAAAATGATTAGCCACATTATGAAAGGAAATATTCATCCTGTAGCAGCCCTGAGCAAACACCTGGGGGCGGGGGTTTGGGGGTTGGGGGGGGTTCTCCTTTCCTGGGGATCCCTCCTTCTGGAGCTGGGCAGCTGCCTCCCTCCACGGCCTGGGGCAGGAGGATGGACCAGCTGACCCTACCTGGCATGGGGCATAGGGTGGATTGGCAGATCAGAGAGCACACGGTCCTCCACTTAGTACTCGGGGCTCAGAGATGCCCAGCTTGGCCTCTTGAGAAAGCGGTTCAAGGTGGCTGCATCTTTCTGATTTTTCGAGAGAGAGAGGCACACGGGATTTAGATGTCAAATCTCCTCATTTTTAAATATGGCTAAGACAAATTCTGGGTCGGCAAATTTTCTAGCTTCTCAGCTGCCATTGTCACATTTAATCCTTTCAACAACCCCATCTCCATCTTCCAGATGAAGAAACTGAGGCTCAGAGTGGTTGCTCACACAGCAAGTGGGTGGAGTAGCTGGGAGTCAAGCCCACGTGTGCTTCCTGAGTCTTCACTTTCTCTACTGGATCTCTCGGGTATCCCACCTCATGTGTCCCCACACCACCTAAAAATAGTCCAGAAAGTCTCCAGTCGCTGCCCAGTCCAGGCTACACCCCTCCACACTGTGTCTCACATCCAGAAATAGCACAGAAACCCCCAGGCCGACAACACATCTAGGTGCTTGGGTTTGAACGCCTGGCCACCCCGCTGTGCTGTGTTCCCTGTTCCTCCCAGAACCAAGTGCCCATGAGCCACCTCCAGTCTCCGGGGGCCACTTCTGACCTTTGACCTCACATTTCCCAGAGAGTCAAGTGGGCCTGACCAACCCCCTCTCTCTTTGGGACCATGAGAGCACCATGGAACTCTCTTTTTTTCTGCTGCTGACCAGCCTCAAGCTTTGAGCAGGACCCCACCCTTCCCTGGGACTCAATTTCTTCTATACGCCAAAGAGGACTGTTTGCACCCCAGAATCCAGCTCCCAACCTCAGTGATTCTATGATCAAGCCATCGATCCAGCCACTTCTAAAGATGAGTGAGGAGATGGACTTTGCAGGTGGCGATGGTGATACCAAAACACTAGCTAACATTGCTTTAAAGCTGTCATGCACCAGACACTTATTTTGTAGATTATTTTGTTTAATCCCCATAGGGCCAACCCTATGAAGACGGTGCTATTGTAAGTGCCATTTTGCCGAGTTGAGACTAAGGCCCAGGGAGGGAAATTGCTCCAGAGCGCATGCTCTGAGCCGCCACTGTGACAGCCACGCTAAGTCCTCTCCCATGGCACCAAAACATGAGGCTTGTTGGCTCCTTCTAAATTTCTCCATCTGTAATCCGGACCACACCAGGCCCCTGGGGGCTGAGCAAGCTGCTCTGTTTCCCAGGAAACCATTTGGAGCCCTGAGGACTTATTAAGGAGTTCACAAACTTGGGGGAGAGTTTTCAAACTGGTACAGGTGACCACAGATCCCCAGGGAGACAGTAAGCTCCCCATTCCTGCAGGCGTGCAAGCTGAGACCGGGCAATGAATCTGGGGGCATGCTGTGGCAACGATTCCAAGGCCAGACAAGGAGGCAGAGAGGATGAGCTAAGTCAGGGACTCTCTGGGAGAAAACAGTAGCGAAGGGCCAGACCGCCTAGGTTCTAATCCCACTTGCCGTGTGACCTCGGGCAAGGTACCAAACTTCTCTTTGCTCAATGTCCTTGCTTTTGAAACGGAACCAGTAATAGGACCTATCTCATTGTATTGCTCTAAAATCACACAAATTAATGCGTATGAAACATTTAGCAGTGCCTGGCACATGGTAAGTCTATAAAGCCTTAGCTATTACTTTCAAACTTTTCATTTTAACTTTGGAGTCCTATCTTCCAGTCAAAACTGGAGTGGATGCCAATACAAGAAAGAGACAAAGAGAAGCTGCCCGCCTGAGGAGGTGCGGGCCAGGGCACGGGGGCCCTGTCAAGTCCGCCCCCTTCCCACAGCAGTCTCAACACCACTTCAAGGGTCTGTGGGGCCCAAGTGCCGACCACAGCCGAGGCCACCGCAGGCCCTCCGGCTCAGAGGCTCTGAAATGCTGCCTGCCGTCAAAATCCAGTCTGCTCGGGCCTCTCCAAACTATGGCATTCAGCTGCCACATTTCACAGATGGGGAAACTAAGGCCTGGAGAGGCGTGGGAGCTCACTAAGGTCACCAGCCAGTTGAGGGACAAGTTCCCCTGGGAGAGCAGAGTGCTTCTCAGTCCCCTTCTCCGAAAAAAACACACACGGGGGCCCAGAGGGGCCCAGGGAGCCTCCTCGGTGCCCCCGCCCAACATAGGGCCTCCCCCTGCGAGGAGATGGCTTCAGAGGACGGCTGTTGACTGTGGGGAATCCGCAAGAGGAAGTAAGATTTAGAGAAGGAAAGAAGAGTGACAGGAGCAAGAGTGAGTGACGCAAGAGGAGAGGAGGTTGAGGCTGGGCCGGAGGAGCAGGGGGCCGGGGCAGCTCAGGCCTCCCGGAGACGGGAAGGCTCCACCGGGCCGCTGCCTGGGGGGGGGGGGCCTGGACTCAGCAAACCTGGGAGAGCCCCCAGATTTGCCAACATTTCCCTCCCCAGGCCACTGCTGCCCTCCATAAGACAACCCACCCCAGGGACGGCGTGATCCCAGGCTGCCTGAGGTGTGGCGTCGGATAGGATTCTGTCTGAGTCCCATCAGGCGAGGCCTGTAGAGACCAGAGGGTCCCAGACCCTCAATGTACAGAGGGGACACCAGCCTAGAGAGGGGCAGCAGCTCATCCAAAGTTACACAGCTGGTCGGGCAGAGCTGGGACCAGCCCCCTCAGACCTTTGGGGCCGTATTGTTTTCACTGGCATCAAAGCCTAAGCCTAGAAACCACAGTCATAATAATAATAACAACAACAATAACTTAAGAGCTACCTTTTTTGAAAGCCTGCTGTACAGCAGGCACAATCCTAATTTCATCCTCATAAAGCAAGCCCACGGGGAAGGTCCATGATCTCCATTTTACAGATGAGGAAACTGAGGCACGTCAACATTGCAGAACCAGCCTGAGGCCGCACAGTTGGCACCTGGTGTGGGGAGGACGAGGGCCCGGCAGTCTGGCTGTACAGCCCACATCTTGATCGCTACTCTGTTGGCAGGGAGAGGACCCTCTTTGCAGAAGTTCGACATCAGTGAGGGGGTGAAGGGAACTTCAGGGTTTGGGGAACCACTCTAAGGCTGTTGAAACTGCGTGTGGGCAGCTGCCTTCCACAAGGCCAACAGCTCCTGTCATACTAGCTACAAAAAACCCAGAAAACTAATCATCCCAGCTTCCCTTTTGGCTAGGGGGAGCATGTGACACTGGTCTGGCTGATGAGATTTAGGTAGAAGTTTGAGAAACAGCGTTTCTCCACAGTTAGAAAGCCCTTTCCTTTGCACTTATCCCCTCCCCTTCTTCCCATATGGAACAAAGATGCAATGCCTGAGACCTAGCAGTCATCTTGCAACCACGAGGCAGCAGTGATGAGGACAAAGGGCTGCTGGCTAAAGATGTCCAAGGCACTGGCAAGTAGAGCTTGGGTCCCCAGTGGCATCAGTGAGAGCCATATTTGTCCCATTGGCTTACCCTGAACTTCCTGCCATATAGGACAATAAGCACCAACCAGGTAGGCCTTGATAGTAGGGTTTCTGTTATATGTAGCTGAATGCATTCCTAACTTTCCTAATGGTGGAAACAAGATGGGACCCAAGGACAGCCTGACCCCAAGCCCACACTCACTCTGTGGAATCATGCTGCCTCCCAGGGGTCACATTTTCTCCCTTCCCATCTCTCCCAGAATCCACTGGCATTAGGCCTCTCCTGGATCAGGGATCAGAAAAGGACCCCTGAGCAATTGCCCCTCAGGCCCCAGTGTCACCAGCCCACAGACCGCCAGTGTGGACCACTCGAGACTGTGAGGAACGGAGTGAGGGTCTAGCCCTGAGCCCACATACCATGAAATTTCCAGGCTTCCGAAGGGAGCCTCCAGGCACCAGTCTGGGTTTGGCCCCCAATGACCAAATGCACCCATCACTCATTCGACTATGAAACGCATATTTATTGAGGGCAGGCCGAGTTCCAGGTGCTCACAGGTGAGGAAAGCCAGCAAAGTCCCTGCTGTCAGAGCTCACAGCCTAGGAGGGAGGCAGACAATAAGCAAGTAAGCAGATGTGTTCTTCTTGACACCAGCCTCGCCTTTACAAGGCACTTTACAGTTCACGTAACCTAACTCCATCTGCTCAATGACCCTGCAAAGTAGGGGCCATTTCCCCATTTTACAGAAGAAACAAAGGCCCCGAATGGGACCTAAGAAGAGACTCCCAAGGTCACCCCGCCACGTCCAGGAGGCAACAGGCTTTGCCCCCAGGTTGGTCTGGCTGCAACCGCCCGCCCCAGGGGACGCCCTCCGTCCACCAGGACAATCAAACCAGGCCCCTCTGCCAGCGGGATCTGTGGCTCCGGGCACCACCGAAACAGCCATCAGAAACAACGGCCTCAACCCAAAAACAGAATCTGGCTGGGACACAGTTTTGCCAGCTACACAACAACCCCCTCGTCAAGCTGTTGGCGCCTGATGGTTCTTCAATTATTCATCCTCGCTGAACACGCGCGCCTAGGGCTTCAGCCATGCTTTCTGGAGCTCGCCTATGGGGGGAGCCCGGGTAATGAGTCCAGACCTGTCAAGAAGTTTGGAATCTGTCTGCCCACAAAATGTTTCCTGGTCCTCCCACACCGGCCCCGTCAGGCACAGCGGAGGATGACAACAAGCCAGGATGCTTCAGAGACACCAGGGCCAGCCTAGGTTTGCAAACTTGATGACTAAAACCTCTTGGCCTTTTCACTCCATCCAGCCCCAGGTCTTTCAGACTTTGAGCTAAGCAGAGTGTTAGGCAAGCTGTGAGGGTTCATGAGGGGTGACAGTAGGGGAGAGTCATTTCTTCAGGGGCATGGGTGGCAGGCAGTGACTCAAAGAAGCCACCAGATAGGAAGATCTCCTTTTTCAACATGGACAGAGCCAAACAGACCTGGGTTAAATTGTAGCTCTGTCACTTTCCACCTGTGTGTCCTTGGACAAGTCACTCACCCTTTCTGATCAGGCACCTTAAATATAAAAAGGAGATTCATTCATCCCATAAATGTGTGTTAGGCCCCCAAAATGCACAGGCGCGGGGGATACAGCAGTGAAGATAGTGGACAAGTTTCTGCTCTCACAGTGGGGCTTTGCAAGGATCAGAGTTCCTGGACCTAAAGCATTGTGTCCCATATTAATAAGGACTCAATACGTGGTCATTACGATTACTTTTGTTATTATAAGAGAATTTACACTTTAAATATACGATTATTTTGTATCACCTCCCCTGTAAGATGATTTTTACCATAGCAGAGAAGAATCCCCCTGTGCCACCCACGCACCCATACCTACCCACACACATGCATGCATGCACACACATACACACACGCACACATACCTACCCACACACATGCATGCATGCACGCATACGCACACACACTTACACACATGCATGCAAGCACACACGTGCCAACGGTTTTGAGGGAATTTATTTCCCCTTCAAAGTTAACTTTGATATTTATCTCCTCTAGCCTGTGAGGTTTCCGTCTGATCCATTTCCCCTGAGTCCTAGCCTATCCTGACTTACCCCGGCCCAGCCTGGCATTTAGTAGGGACCGATAAATCTTTCTTCACCCACTCACTCGTTCGTTCGTTTGGTCCTACGCTGTGCCAGGCCCGCTGTGACTGACACAGATGAAGTCCCTACCCTCGTGGAGTTTACCTCCTAGAAGGGCAGACAGACGACAGAAGGACAGACAGAAAGCACACTGTCCCCCAGTTCTGACGGCTGCTGCAGGAGAGAGGGGCAGGAGGGCCATTTTGGATCAGCTGGTGAGGGAAGGCCTTGCTGGGGAGGGGACGTCTGAGCAGAGACCTGGGAGGGGTGTTGGGGGGAGCCTGGTGAACTTCTGGGGAAAGAGAGCTCCAGGCGGAGGGCAGAGAAGGTGCAGAGGTCTGAGGCAGGAAGAAGGTTGGGAAGGAAGGGAGCCCACAGGGTCTCCTGCCCTGGATTCCCAGGCTGCTGAGGGCAACAGCCAGACAGAAGCACAAAAACAGGCACCACTGATGCCTGGCAACTCCCCAGACTCACTTAGACTCCTAGAATAGGGGCCCGAGAGGTAATCCCAGACTCCCACCCCTCCCTGAAGAATTGGGAGAACATGGACCAGAGAGGGAAGGGGGTTTCCCAAGGTCACACAGCCAGCAACGGCTGGGCTTGACCCAGATCCCACAGCTCCTAACTCCAGCCAGTGTTGTCGCCACGAAACCACTCGTTGCCCTTCTGGGTGTCACATTAAGGGCTCCAGGAAGATCCCAGGAGACACGTGGGGTCACACAGTTTCAGAGACAGACCAGAGAAAGAGAAACTCACAGTCACCCTCCACCCCCCGCCATGCTTGTCCCCGTGCTCAGAGAACCACAGGAACGCAGAGAGAGCAGCCCTGCTCCTGGCTGTGCATCTGGGAACCATGGTTACGGCTGCCTCTTGATTGGCAGGGGTCCGGAACGCCTTCGAACCACCCCCTGGCTCCTGGAGGTTGTGTCCAAAGCAGGAACGAGGGCCAGGGTACAAGCTGGGGTCACCAGCAGCCCCAGGACACCACTCGCTTCACCTTCCCCTCCCAGGCCGTTCATCCGGGCACCTCGCACCGCCACGAAATCCTTTTTAGAGCTCTGAATTAAAAATAAATTTGCAAGCACATAACCAGATGTTACATGGGGAAAAGATAAATAACTCAGCCTGTCAAGGAACTGCCTCATCTCAGTCAACCCTCTCTCTTTCACAAGGTTTTAATTTTTAATTTCACAGCGGTAACTATAGCAACCTGCAAAAATAATGTATTCCAAAGCAAAACAACTTTCTTGGCTCTGGCTTGGCATCTCCGTGTCCCTCCTTCCCTCCTCTCTACTGACTTCACGCAGGTCTGTGCCCAGAGTTGATGCACGTTCCCGGCTTTGAACTCCCTTATTCATTTCGTAATTAATTCATTCACACACAAGCATCTGTTGCCGCCCAAATCCATGCCACTCCTGAGCGCAGACTACAGGATGGTGGACACAGGTTCAGGATCACGAGGGAGGCCACGTTATCCTAACCCATTTGGTTCTTAGTTTGGAAAGTAGCAGAGCAAGAGTTTGGCTAGCAAGGGACTCCTGTATTCGTTGGAGCCTAGTTTGTTCCAGGGACAGGGCTGGGCACTGGGGAGAGGGAGCCGAGGAGGACCAAGCTTGCCTTCAAGGAGTCCACAGTCTGTGGGGGAGGCAGACCTATAAACAGATAATTGCAATAAGTGAGGCAAGTCTGGGATAAAAAGGGCGAATAACACACAAATGGGGCACAAAAGAAAGGAGGGGTTGTCGATAGCTAGGGAGGCCTAGGGAGGCTTCAGAGAGGAGGTGGCTTCTGAGATGGGTCGTGCTGGATGAGTAGAAGTTTTCTGAATGACCAAGATAGAAAGGGCATGCCAGGCAGGTGGAACAGCAAGGGCAAAGGCAGAGACACGAGAGACAGGTGAGCAGGATCCAAGCACAGGGTGAGGGCTGTCATTCTAGAGGCTGCTGGAGAGGTCGATGGAGGGGAAGCGCACCAAGCCTGGAACGCTATGCTGAGGACCTCACTTGGAGACGAGAGGACATCAGCACGGTAGTGGGGGTGGACAAAACATGGTTTTAAAAAGTGACTTTGGGGACAAGTGTGCGGAATGATTGGAGTGGAGAGAGCCTGTGGGGAATGTGGGTGGGAGTGGCCTGCAGTGGGTGGTGGCTGAAGGGAAGAAGAGATGGGGAGGTCTCGGTTTGGGTTCCCTGAGAAGCAGACGCTGAGCCCAGGATTCAAGTTTACATGGGAGGCCATCCCAGGAAGCACTGATGGGCCTGGGGAAGTGAGACAGAGGAGGGAAGGAGGCCAAGGAGAGCTTATTATCAAGTGGCTGGGGCTGAGCCCTGCTGAGGAAGTCTGGGACCCAGCGCCAGGGCTCAGAGTTGCGCCTCCTGAGGGTGAGGAAGCTGCAGGATGTCAGTGCCAGTTCCTGTATTCATGCCTGTAGTAACTGGCTGGGAACCGCTCCCAGGAGCATCCATTCCTGGCACTTCTGACCTGCCGTGCAGGCTTGGGAGCAGAGCAGGCTCGAGTGCCCAGCACACAGACTCACGTGCTGGCAGCTGGACGCAGGGCCAGTGCCCTGAAACAGGAAGGAAAGGCCAAAGGGATGTGGGCGGGGCATTCACAGCATCTGCCCCTTGGAATTCTAGAAGATAGTAAGTGGGCATAAGGGCAGACCCTGACGTCTGGGACGGTGGGCAGACACACCAGCACATGCAGCCTGGTACAGGGGCTGGGGCAACATGTCCCAGGTTAGGACAGACTCAAGGCCATCCTGCAACCAGGCCAGCTAAGGCTGGATAAGTGGGGACTGACCAAATGCTGGGCAGCGGGCCCCAGCGCAGCCTTTGGGGCCCCGCTTAGGGTGGGCCAGACCTTCTTTCCAAATGGAGGGTCCTGTCTCAGGGAAGCAGAGCTGTCCCCTAGGTCCCTGAGTAGAAGTGGAATGTGGCAAGAAAATGTGTCTAGCGGGGAAAATGCATGCGTGGGGATGAGTTCAGGCAGAGATGTAGCGAGGACGTGTGACCTTGGGAGAGTGACTTCACCTCTCCTGGCCTCCGTTTCCACATCTGTAATAAGATCTGGTTCATAAAAGAACCTACTGCTTAGGCTCGTGGTGAAGATGCAATTAGATGACACATTGTGATGCCCAGAAGTCACCTAGTAAATATGACCTGTTAGTATTGTTATTTTCTATGGTATTTTTTGAGCACGATTCTTGCTAGGCCCTAGGGACACATCGGTCCACAAGCGCCTCGGTTCCAGCCCTGACCTCACACTGCCTACAGCTTCATGGACATGCTGAAAGGCTTTATATAGAATGTTAAAGAAAGCAGGATAGGAAATTATGCAGAAAGCATGATTCTAATTTTGTTTAAACACACATACTCACAAAGGCCCGAGGGACAGACACCAACATGTAACAACAGTTAACACTTGATGGTGGAATGGAAGGTGGCTTGCATTTTTATAATTCTCTTCTGCTTTGTCTTTTTCTTTTAAAATTTCACAGTGGATTATATTATACGAATAGCCATTTTCCAAAAAGAAAGGAAAACAGACAAGCCTCTCTTTCTGACTCCCTGCCCCTCACAAACTCCACCTGCTTCCTCAGGAAGCAGGAGCTCCCCTACTCTGGGGATGCTCGCTGGTCCTCCCAGGGTCTCAGGCCTGGCCTCACCGCCCCCATCACTCCCAACCCTGCACAGTTGGGAAGGGGCGGGGCCTTCACCATGGAGGACAATTCTGGGCTGACTGGTCGGTGAGTAGAGAGGAGGAGCCCAGCTTCCTGCCAGCCTTCCTGTGAAGACGACGCGCTCTGCCCGGGGTCCGAGGACAGTGGTCTGTGCTTGTCCATCTGCCTGTGACGGGAGAGGCGAGGCTGTCCAGTTCTGAGGATCCGTGCCAGCAGCCCTTCCACCTGCATGCCCAAGCCACGTTCTCTAAACGGCTTTGTCCGTAAGCTGACATTCGTTCTTCGTCTCTAGACTCCTTGGTTTTCTGAACTTAAGTGGGGGAGAAAGAAAAGCTATGTGTATACCATAAAATCATGTGGTCCACACCTGGCTCCTAGAAATTGGCTATTAATAAAGATATTAATTAGCCACCGATTTTTCTCAAGTTTCCTGTCCCCTTTGATGTCTAGGACTGTGTGATAGGCCCAACGCTCTTGGAAAGTTCTAGTAAGGTCCCTTGTAGTGGACTTGATAGTATTATCTGTCTGAGTTCCATTTGGGGAAAATGGCCCCTCCCCAATACCATATGGGCTTCACGGGGCCTCCATCAAGGCCAGTCAAACAAGGGTCCCACGCAGAACCAAAGTGGATTTCCGGGATTGGTATATGGACATACACACGAACGTGTGACAGACAGGAGACAGAAACTCTCCGCACGCAATCTTGGGGCATGTGATTCTGGGTCCACCTGTTAGTGGCCATCTTCCTGCCACATGCTGAGAGCCTGCTTCTAGGATAAAGACAAGCAGAGAAGACGACTCTGTTGGGTCCCTCTGTCCAGCCACCCCTAAAACTGCCTTCCCTGACCAGAACCAATTCATGCTCTTTTTGTCTTAAGTGAGTTCAAGTTGGGTTTTTGTCAATTGAAACTGAGAAGATCCTGACTAGCAGGCTGGAGTAGGCATCTATTGGTTAGAAGTCCTGGCCACTCAAATTCATGCCTCCTTCCTAAGCATCCTCATTGTTCAGGAAAAGTGTCTCTCCCCCATTGAAAATGCCTGGAGGGATTTCCGGGTGCTGACACCCCTCCCACCTGCGCTCCTAGGTCACTACCGCATCCCCAAACAGACCAGGTGAGCTGGCCATGAGTCCCTTCCAAGGCTTTCCATAAACCTCCTACACAGTCCTCCACACCCTGCCCTTTTCTCTTCTCCGCTGGGGGATTCAGAAGATCCAGAAAAGAACTCCAGACCCCAAAGGATGTCGGGACCACTGGATGGCAGGGCCTGGCTCTCTGAATGACTGTGAGGAGCTGACCCACACAAGACTGCGATATGAGTGAGAAATCAACATTATTGTGTGGAACCACTGAGATTTGTTACATCAGCTGGCCTAGCCTGATTAATACGGTAGGGTGGCACTTCGGGGAGCGACCCAAGAGCTATGATTCTGTGAGAGTCTCAGAGGCTTTCATTCAACCACAAATATTTGCTGAGTTCCCTATTCTGTGCTTACATAGCCCCTGCGTTTCTCTCTATCCTGCTTTGCCCACAGTTGCCTCTGTCCTTGGCTGTCTGTCTGCTCCCCCTGGACCCTAAGCTCCCAACAGCCACGTCCTTATCCGTCTTCTTCCTCTCTGCTGTGTCCCTGGTATCTAGTTTAGTGCCAGGCACATAGTAAGTGCCCAGTAAATATTAATTTATTGGCTTTGCAAAATGACCAGATGCACAAAATCATCATGAGGCTTGGTAAGATTTTGACTATGATGCTACATGGCCCACAGTAGGTCCTCAGCAAATGCCCACCGAGTGAAAGGGACTAAACAAAGACAGCTGTGGGCTGGGGAGGGCTTCCAGAGGGAGGGCAGACGTCAGCCAGGACTTGTCCCTCCCAAACCCTCTGGAGTCAGCTCTCTCTGGTCCCTGGGGGCCCCAGACTCCACGGGGGAGGCAGAGCACGGGCAGAGCAGGGCAGGGGAGGGGACCCACTGCTCCTCTCCCGGAGCCCCAGCCCAGAGGGTGTGGGCTGTGGGAGGGGTGAGGCAACACTTCGGGAAGCAGCCTTCTGAAGCCTTCTGCTGTGCGAGCAGACTCCTCACCCCCAGTGGGTGTGGAGGTGAGTACAGGATGCAGAGATGCTTCTGCGGGAAAGCTTCCCGCTCGGAGTTTGAAGTCTTGTCTCAAGAAAGGTTAACTCCTTGCACCTGGTCCTACCTGCTGGAGACAGGTTAGCCCCAGGCTCCTAGAATAACGTCCACACTGCTCACCCGGGCTGGGGTTGGGGCGGGCTGTCCAAGCAGTGTAAGTAGTAGTTAATAACTGGAGCTCTGCAGCCAGAATGCCTGGCTTCAAATCCTGGCTCTGGCTACTTATAAGCTAAGAGACTTTGGGCTACTTAGCTTATCTGAGCCTCTGTGTTTTCATCTATAAAGTGGGATAATAATAACAGTAACCACACTAGAGGGTTGCTGGGAAGATTAAATGAGTTCATACAAGTCAGGGGCATGACACGCTATGACCAGTGGGCCTTTGTCCGGTGGTGGCGGACAGTGTGAGTTTCACGTGTTCTTGCGACAGTGCAGGCCAGTTGAAAGCTCTGGTGCTCATTAACCTGTGGTTACACTCTGCTGCGTTTTACTTAGTGGATCTTTGGGATTCCACTAACTACATCCAAGCAGCTGGGCAGTAAGTCCTTCCTTCCTGTGAGGGAGCTGGGCACCCACCATGCCCCCTTACTCACTGTGTGAACTTAGGTAAGCCCCTTACCTTCTCTGAGCCTCAATTTCCTCACTGGCAAAATAGAGAAAATGAATTGTGGAGGGGTGAGGATGATGATGATGATGACATGAGATCATTGTTACTATTTGTATTCAGGCAACAGTTGCACTTATTGAGCACCTACTACATACCAGGCATTGTGGTTGGCTCTGGGGATACAGTAGTGAATAAAACAGACAAGACCCCAGTCCTGATGGAGCTGACATTTTCACAGGGGCTGCCAGACACTAAGCAAATAAGTAACATACATAGCCTATCAGATGGTGATAAGTGCTGGGGAAGAGCCATAATTAGACCAGAAACAGGAATAGGAATAGGGAGAAATAGTGGGAGGGGTGCAATTTTAAATAAGATGGTCAGGGGAGGCCTCTCTAGAAAAGGATTGAGCCAGGTGAGGAGGTCATGTGGATGCCTCAGAGAAGAGTGTTGCAGACAGAAGGGCCACAAGTGGCCTGGCCTGTTCGGGGAGGAGTGGCTGGAGTCGTGTGACCAAGGGATGACTGGCCGGAGCTGAGGTCAGGGGAGCAGCAGAGGTCAGCAGGGCAGGGCCTTGCAGGCCATATAAGGACTCGGCTTTTGTCTGCACACAACAGGGAGCGAGCGGCAGAAGCTCTCCCGAGCAGAGGAGGGCGTGACCTCACTTCATTTTACTGAGAGAGCGTAACCTGGGTGACAAGATGGGCTTGTGGGCCGCCTCTGACCTACTCTGCTGGAGGACACGTGGCTCTCGGCTCACTCGGCTCAGCCCGCCAGCCCTACTCAGCCCACCAGCAAACCCCATGCTGGCACTCCACACGCCATGCCCGGGGCTCTCTCCCCCTCCCTCCCTCCAGTTCTGTCTGACTCCTGCTCATCTTCCCATCTGGTCAGGGGACAGGTCTTGGTACCCAAGTACCAGAATCAAATCCTCCCAACTTAGAATCCCTGTACCTCAGTGTTCTTCATCTGTAAAATGGGGGCGCTGACCAGCAGACCATTAAACACCCACCCTCACGTAGTAAGTGGAGTCCCAGAGATCCGATCGTGTAACACGCAGCAGAGTGCAATCGCAGGGTAATGGACATCAGAGCTTCTAGCGGGTTGTCACGGGAGCAAAGACACGAAAAACACACTGCCTACCACCATCGGAGGAGGCCCAGTGGTCGCAAGGCTTGTTTCCTAACCTCCCCACCCCGATTCCCACTCAACCCAAGACCACCCACATTTCAGAAGAGGGGCTGGAGCAGGGATGGGTGCTCCTCTCCACCTGAGTTTTGCTCCCCGCCTGTGGAGAGGGGGATGAGTCCGTATGTGGAATGTCCTTGGGCATGTGCCTGGCGTGTTCAGTGAGTGTCACCTGGTGCTGCAGCACCCGTCACACCACAGCAGAGGGACCACCTTCCTCCTCTGCTCGTCCCCAGCCTGTCAGAGGGATGCAGGTAATGACCACGCTCACATGTATCACCAATGCCTGGTATGCAGCAGAGGCTCAATAAATGCTCATTGGAGGCGACCTGAGCACACCTAGAGATGGATGTGTATCCTGCTTGTACCATTTCCCAGGTGTGTGGCCTGAGGCAAGTCACGTTACTCCTCTGAGCCTGTTTCCTTGTCTGTAAAATGGGAGGACTCCTTCCTCCTGCCAGGTGATGGGGGCATCCCCAGGGCTCCCATGGCCCAGCTGGGTCCCTCCGAGCTGCCCAGAGGATACCTGGGAGGGGCCCCATGGACATGGGGATGCCCATCAGAGCCACGGCAGGTCGAGGGCTCCTGATAAGACCTGGTGGGGGGCCCGTAGCAGCAGGTGGGATGAGAGTGGAGTCATTGTTTCTGCTCCATCAGTGGTTCTGCGCTTGGTAGGTTTACCCTGGGCTCAGAGATGAGCAGGACTCACTGGGAGCCTCTCCCCATCCCTTGCCCCAGTTCAGGCAAAGAGATGGGTCTTATTAGTATCTCCAATTTGCAGGTAAGGAAACCGAGGCACAGAAAGGCTAAGTAGCTTGCTGAGGGTCACACAGGTAGGAAGCAGTGGAGCCAAGATTTGAACCCAGGTCTGGGCCTCTGCTCTGTCCACCTGGTGAGGGAGTGAAAGCAGGAAGGCCACCAGCCTGGCGGTCCCAGTGGCCTTGGCCTCAGCCCACTCACAGCTGGCTCAGACTCCAGACTGGGGCCGTCAGGGTCCACTCTGGGGATGGCAGGGAGCTCTGCTGCTTCTTGGAGCTGAAGCCCGACTCTCAGTCTGGCTTCTCCTCTCTCGAAAGAAGCTTCCCACTTAAGAGGCAGCCTAGCCTGGTGGTTAGAGCCATGACCTCTTCCCAAGCCAGGACCTGGGTTCAAAGCATGGCTCATGCCTCAGTTTCCTCATCCAGGAAATGGGAGTGATAGGACCTGCCTCATTGGGTTGTGTGAGGATCAAGTGTGGGCTATGTTTAGAGAGGCAGACAGTCTATAGTCACAAGGCTTGCCCTGGGCCCACCAGATTGCTCCCTCTCTTAGTTCTGGGGACTTCTCCCCGGGTGTCTCTTTCTGCCTGTTTCTCTCTCTTGCTTTCTGCCTTCTCTTCGGAGGTATATCTGTCTTGCTTTGAAAAGCTTCTCTTTGTCACTTTCCCTCTTCCTTGCTCCCTTCTGGGTCCTAAATCCTAGCTGTGTGTTTACATGCTGCATAAACTTAAAACCGAATGCACGACGGCCATCCTGACAATGGATACTTTACTCTCTAGAAAATTCTCCTGGGGAGCTCCCTCGTGCAGATTCCCAGCTCCACTCAGAGATCTGGTTCCACAGGTCCAGGGTCGGGTCAGGGAATCTGCATCTTACCCAGTACCCTCGCCCCCAATCCAGGTGAGACAGGTTGGCTCTTGGACTGTCCTTTGAGAAACGCTGCATATGCCCTCAGTTTCCTCATCTGTAAAACGGGAATAAACAGAACTCACCTCCCGAGATTGGAAAGATGAAATGAAATTTGTCTGGAAAACAGTGTGTGCTTCACCATTTTTTCTCTGTCTTGGCTTTTGTATAATTTCTTTTCTGGTATAATTTTCTTTTGTGTAATTTCTGTGTCTGGTGTTTTCATACTTCTTTGTCTCTCCTCCTTCCCCACCCTCTGCCTGGAAGTGAATCCAACCCCAGAGCCAAAATGGCAGCACTGACACAGAGCAGCCCTTCTGTAAGGGCTGGAGGCCCCAAGGCCATCCCAATGGCCTGGCCTGACCCTCCCCGCCGCACACCCGCCTGTCCCCCAAGACAGAGCATCTCCCACCCCTGCAGCCTCCACAGCAGCCAAGCCCAGGGAAGATGGGGAGATGCTTTGTGCAGGAATGGCCCTGCTGCTATGGAAACCAGCACTTAGGAAACACTCAGAGATGATCCATTCCGGGGAGCAGCCCGGCTTTGGGGGATGGGGAGAGGCCAAACTCTGCACTTTGTACTCTGCCCTCCCATTCCCGCGGTGTGACACTGGGCAAGTCACTTAACCTCTCTGAGCCCTCCCTCCCTCACCGGCCTGGGAGCAGCAGCCCCATTAGCGGCGAGTAATAACGGCTGCCAGTGACTGAATGCCGTGCAGCGGCTCTCAAGCCTGAAGACACTCCAAATTGCCGTTTGCTTTCATTACCGCGAGCTCAAAATATTCTAGTGCCAGCTTGCCGTGCGACCCCGTGCCATCCCAGGGCCCCCAAACGATTTCCATGATAGAATTCCCTCTCACAAAGGCGCGGGGTCCTCTCTGAGTCACCCTCGAACACACACATGCAAGCACACACACACACACATGTGCAGGCACACACACACAACCAGCCACCAAGCTAAGCTGCCCAACCTCTGACCCCAGTTGAGAAACACAGGGCTGGGTTCCTGTGCGTGGAAGGGAAGGAGAAGTGAGTGGCACGAGGGCGACGATTGCTCCACAGTGCCAGGTCCCTGCCTCTCCGACCGGTGCATTTCCCCTCCTTGAGGCCTCTCTGGGCTCCTTGGGCCTCCAGGCCTAAATCTGGGTTGCTCAGCCTGATCTTCGAGGCCCCCAGCACTGGCCCGAAGGGCTCCCCAGAGAGGCCTGCCCTGTGCCCTACTCCATAGCACTGCCCCCCAGACTTGGTCCCCACAAGGGGGTGGAGACTGCCTCCCACCCTCCCTCTGAGCTGCATCAAGCGAAGACTGCACCTTCTCTGTGCCTTAGCTCCCTCTGACTCTGAGACACGCACCACACTCATGTACACTCCCAAACACACACACGCACACTGAGACACACAGCACACTTTGCACAGTAGCACAGCTGCACACCACAGTGTAGGACAGCACCGGTGCCCCAGATGTCTGGCGTCCCCTGAACAAGCCACACTCTGTGCCCCCTTGTCTTTGCTCACGCAGTTCCCTCTCCCTAGAACCTGTTCCCAGGTGTGCCTCTAGAACTCTCCAGGCTCCTCTGCATCCTCCCCCTCCTCACTGATCAGTCTAATTTTCCAGAGGACACTGTGACTGGCCCAAGGACACACAAGAAGAGTGTGGCTGCACAGCCAGGGTGAGAACCCAGGCCTCGGGGGGACACTGAGTCCAGCTGCTCCGGAGACCATCCCTGTACTCATTCAGCAGCCGGCGCCTGTTTGCTTGTTTTCCCAACAAACATTTATTACGCCCCAGGCAGGCTGCTCGGTGCCAGGGACCCAGCCATGAACAAGGCCAGCCGAGAAGGAGCACACAGCCCAGAGAGGCAGACAGATGCTAAACAAGTAATTACAAGCATGATGGATGCCATGAAGGACAAGCAAAGCGCACCCTGGGAGGAGACAGGAGGGGGCCGTCACGTCTCCCATTGGTACCAGGGTTTACAGCAGCTTTGCCCCAGGGTGGTCCTCCAGTCCCCTGCTTCAGAATCCCCTGGGAAGGCTGTTTAAGGAGCACAGCCTTAGAGGCCTGGAGGGGTAGGGGTAAGTGTTTTCTAAACACGCCCCCATGACCTGAGCTCATCTGCCCCCTGCCAGGCCTCTGAGGGGGAAGAATTAGGCCCAGTTTACAGGTAAGCAAGCCAAGGCCCAGAAAAGCCCAAGGACTAGTAAGCACAGAGTTGGCCTGTCAGACTCCAGGTCTCCAGGGAGGTCCTGAGAGATGGCCCAGCTCCTGGGTGCCCAGCACACAGCCCCACCGAATGTGAAAGGGGAAGCGAACCAGCCCCCAGGGAACCCAGGGTCACTGGTTACAAGGTGCCCCCTGTACTTTATAATCAAGCATCTTAGTAACACGGCGATAAGAGACTGTGCGTCAGAATGGGTGGGTGTGAATCCAGATGCCTCTGTTTACCAGCTCTGTTTACTCAGGCAAGTTGTCTAACCTCTCTGAGCTCGGTCTCCTCATCTGTAAGATGCAGATGATGGTGGGACCACTGCCCAGGAGGTTGTGAGGTGTTTCACCCTCTGGCCTCACCGACCTCCGTCTCCCTCTCCATCCTCCACTCCAGCCACACTGGCCTCCAGGCTCTTCTCAAACATGCCAGGTCCTCTCCCTGCTTAGCAGCTTTGCACATGCTCTTCCCTCTGCCTGAACACTTTTCCTCCAGTGATCCACAAGTCTCTCTCGCTCCCACACCCTTCAGTTCTCAGCGCAAATATCACCTTTTCAGAGAGACCATCAGCCTGGTAGAAATAGCCCCTGCACCGTCACCCTGTGTCCCCTCGTCCTGCTTTATTTTTCTCCCCTGCACTGTCTCCAGCTTTGACTCCCATCTCTGTGTACAAGAATGTAGGTTGTACGAGGGCAGACTCTGTTCTGTTCACTCAAAGCACGTGAGTAGGGTCACCCAGCACACAGGCCGTCTGCATCCTCGTGGCCTGTGCAGACCCGGGCAGCCCAGTGGCGGCGTCTGGGGCGGGGGGTCTGGTTCTAAGTTCTCTGCTTTCAGCCTGGCAGACAGCAAGGCCCCGGCAGAGCACATCTGCCGCTCTGCAAACCTGCTCAGGCCTCCTCCTGGACCACAGCTAAGGCTCTGGAGCCAGGGGCAATGCCTCTCCCTGGGCCCCTCCCCGAGTGCCCGGGAACTGGCAGGCAGTGGAAAACCAGGCCCGGGCTTGGCAGGGGCTCGAAAGGGGCTCAGTGCCGAGGGGCAAGGCCCTGCCAACCTCACTCCCCCAAACAGCGACCGATTGTCCCAGCAGCTCCCAAGTCCCCTGAAGACCTCCCAGCAGCCACCATCTCACAGAGACAGCCGCTGTCAAAGGGGCCGGCAGCCTGGCTGCTTCCGGCCACCACAGGGCATGGTGGTCCCAGCCTCGCAGGAGGCCCTGGGACTTCCGGGCCCGCTGGGAACCCACAGCCTGGGGCTTGGCAGAGAGCAGGCGAGGACAGATCCTGGGCCGCCCGTCCTCTCGGCATTGGTATGCAGGTGCAGGCCCGGAACATGAGCTGGAATCCATCAGCAGAAATAAAACACTCAGAGAGAGCAGGCCTCCGAAGACAAACGGCTGCAGGGCGGGCAAAGGTACCAGCCGCCCTTGCTTGCTGAGCGCCCCAAGTCTCACTCTGGGGATGTCTCTGGATGGGGAGGCCTGCAAGCCTCACCATAGGGAGGTGGGAACTTGCAAGTTCTCCATTTCTCAGGAGGAGAATGGGGCACAGAGAGGGGAAGCCACTTGCCCAGGTGAGGGGAGCCAGGAGTTGAACCCAGGCCTCCTGGTCCCAGAGGCAGGGCCTTGACTGCTCTGCCACATCTTAAGCCTTCCTTGCTGGGGCAGCGGATGGCGGGAGGAGGGGCTGGTCACTGGAGTCCCGTGGCCATGGCCGAGCCCTCCTTTACCGTCTCCCAGAGCAGAGGGTCTGAGTCTGGCCTCGGACCACCTGCATCGGAATGGGACGCAGGGAGCTTGCTGGACACCTCATTCTGGCCCATCCTGGAGCTGCCGGGGCTGCTAACCTGCCTTTTTCACATGATCCTGGTTGATTCTGATGCTCACCCGAGTTTGAGAACCGCTGGCTCAGAGACAGTTCTGACCTAGACAGAACTAGCTTTTTACTTGTTCGGTGAATAGACCTTCAGAAGAGCTGCCCGTGTGGGATCCGGAGGGGAGGGTGAGAACGACGGTTTAATGAGCATCCACTATGTGCTAGGTCCTCTTCCACGTGCTTTGTGCTCATTTCATCCTCAAAGCAACCCCACGGAGGAGGTATTAAGATTATTTTGCCCATTTTACAGGTGGGAAAACTGAGGCACAGGCAGCTTAAGTTCCCTTGTACAAGGGTGCACAGCCAGAGAGTGGCAGAGCAGGATTGGAACCCAGGTCCACTGAGGTGGAGGCTCCAGAGCCCCCGCTCTTCCTGCTAAGCTAAGGTCAGTGTCCTGTCCCCAACTGCCCACCCCTCCCCGCCAGGCCGGGCCTGGAGCCCACCGGCTGTAGGAAAGGAAGAAGCAGGCACAGTTCGCAAACATCATGGCGACGTTCACCAGGGGAGGGGCACACACGGGCTGGGGAAGCACAGGAGAGTAACCCCTCAACCACAGGGGGAGCTTGTTGGAAAAGCCTTCTCAGAGGAGGCTCTCGAGAGTTGGGCTCTGACAGATGGGCAGGAGTTTGCTGGGCAGAGGTGGCGAGAACGGTGCTCTTATACAAACACCCGGAGGCATGTTCAGAGAAATGCCATGTGACTCAGGAAGGCCTTGAAGTCCCGGCTAAGGAGTTGGACTACAGCCTGAGGATGGCAGAGGTGCCACTGAAGGGTGGAGGACACAGCCAGCACTCAGAAAGCCAGACCTGTGGCATGGGCAGGCCGGAATGAAGACGGAGAGACTGCAGGCAGGGAGACCTGTGGCTGGCAGGGCAGGTGCGGCTGAGCTGGGCAGCGACAGTGAGCGTGGGGCAGATGTGAGGTACACCAAACAGGACTGGGGCCGGGCTGCTGTGGAGACAGAGGGAGAGGGAGGCAGGCAACTGGGTGTGAGAAAATTCTGGAAACTGGGAGGACAAGGGCACCCAGGAGGAGGAGAGCAGTTAGGGGAGGCGGTGAGCTCCTCTACGGGCACTTTGAGTCTGAAGGCCAGTGGGTACCTGGGAGGGCTGTCCAGGAAGAAGCTGGAGATACTGGGTGGGAGTCACAGGGTGGGCGCAGCTTCAAGGCTGAGGACAGGTGGGGTCACCCACCGAGAGCTGAAGTGACGAGGGGAGGACCCTCGCATTCTAGCCTCCCAGCCTTTGCCTGCACCAGGTGTCCCACCTCCTTGACCAGACCTCTCCCTGTGCACTGTCACACCCATCTCTCCTCCCCACATCCTCAGCGGGGAGGGGAGGGGGAAATGGGTGGGAGGAGAGACGGGTGGGAGGGGGAGGTGCTGCTTGTCCTGCTGTCCGTCCTCGGAGATTCACACGATCATTTGGAGAAGAGCCGTCTTCTGTCCCAGTGACGCCAACACCTTCCAGGTTCCCTGTGCACGCATGAGGCACTAAATAAGAACTAGGCCAGGCGGGTTTTGGCAGGGTGGGGTCACGGGATGGAAGCTTCCAAGGGGTCAAGCTTTGGGAGCTATCCTACCCCCCACTGCACCCCTACACTCACATGTCCAACTTCCTGGCTCCCTAGCAAGAGCATAGAGTCCCAATAGTGTGGCTGTGAGCAAGTCACCTCCTCCTCTTCATCTGTAAAGAGAGATGCTAGTATGTGACTAATAGAGACAGGGTTTGAGGGATCAGAAGGATAAAGTCCTAAGGAATGAGTGGGGGATGGGGTCAAGCCCTGGGGTACGTGTCCAGACCCCAACTGTACCATGCCCCGTTTGACAGCAACGCAGACTTCCGTCTCCAAGTCTACACAACGGGGGGCAGAACTGCACGTAATTATGTGAAGATTAAGTATGTGAAAGGCCTGCACACAGCGGGCTTCGCTGGAAGGTAGCTGGAAGGAGGGCTGATGCCTCCTGACCCCCTCCTGGCTGGGATTCTAGGGGGTTCCCCCTGGCCTGGCGGGGGCCTGGAGCAGGAGGCCCAGGGGCTAGGCCGCGGGGAGATCAGAGCTGTAAAGCTGGCGCTGGCAACAAAAGATATTTGCATCAGATAATGGGTAAAGTGTCTTGTTATTCCATTAACTTGTGTAGCAATGCCTGCCGAGCCACTGCGGCAGAGGGAAGGAACGTGGGAAACCCACAGGGTGGGGGGGCTGAGATCACTGACCAGCAACCTGCCTGGGGGCCTCCTGGGGGCTCAGCAGCCCAGACAGGAACTGCAGGGGGTGGCCTTTGGGCAGAGGGGTGTGGGTGAAGGTGGGCTTCATCCTAGATGCTCAGCCCCCAGCCTCAAGGCAGGAGACCCAGCTGGGGGCAAAATCAAGGAGCGCATCCCTGGCACCTCCAGTTGCCAGCAGTCATGAGAAGGACTGAGGAAGAGGGGACAGCAGGCACAGAGGCCCGGGTTAGACTTGACCGGCACGTCGAGGACAGCCAAGGAGGCTAGTGTGGCTGAAGCAGAGTGGGCGGCGAGGATGGTACAACCTCAGGATGGAGAGGATGGAGGAACCGGATATATAAAGCAGTGTCGGCTGTAGCATTTGGGTTTTATTTTAAACACCACGGCAGCCCCTGGAGGTTCAAAAGCAGGGGAGGAACAGGATCCAATGTAGATTGTTCCAAGGCCTCCCGGCTGCTGGTTGGGATGGACTGCAGGGGCCAGGACGGGAGCAGGAGAGCTGAGAGGAGGCTGGTGCAGCTGCAGGTGGGAGCAGATGGCCATTGGTAAGGGTGGCACTGGGGGAGGTGGGCAGGAGCAAACGACTGGAACTAGGTTTAAAGATGCTGTCCATAGGCCCAGTGGATGGATAAGGAGGTGAGGGAAGGAGAGGGGACAGGGATGACAGGGATTAAGTGAGATTAGGTGTGTCAGTGAAGGATTTATTTCGCATGGCATCTTGCACATAGGAAGTGCTGGATAAATAGTGCCCGTCATAAAAGCAGAGCGTTCTGCACCGAGCCCGACCTTGTAAAGGGACCCGCTCTGCAGACCACACCCTGGCATTTCTGCTCTCCGTTTCCTGAGTTGCATCAGATGACTGCTCAGGCAAGAAGGGAAGACTCTCCACGCTGGAAGGGGTCAGAGCATCATGCTATCCAACGTGTGCAGTGACAACGTGAACACCAGGCAGGGACTTGCCCGGTGTCACTGGGTTTGTTACAGGCAGAGCGAGACCCAGAAATGGAGTCTCCTGACCCTGGAAAATCCCCTCTGGGATCTGAAACGCCTGCAAGATTCCCCGGCATGGATTCCATCAGCACCTTCCCAGCATCCGCTGAGAAACGGACTCCGAGGGCCGTTTCCTGACCCTCCCCTGGACCCTGCGGCTTCAGTGGTGCCGACAGTCCAAACTCAGAACCTTTCCACTTGCTGTTCCTGCCCCAGCAAGCCCGCAGAGGTTGGCCTGCAGAGGGGACCCCGGCCTCCCCAGGCCTGCAGGATTTCCCAGAGCTGGGCGGCAGCTTGGGCGATCCCCAGGGTCAGGTCATCAGCACTGCCACATCTCCTTCCAAAGCCAACTTGGAAGGAGTCCCCAGCCCTAAGCCAGGAGAGGCCAGCGTGGCTGCCAGCCCCCATTCCGTGGCACCATGGGCTCCCACATGAACAGGCGCTGGCTCCTGGGGGCCGAGCCACACAGCATAGATCCACCTTTCCTGCTGGGACACAGCCCTGGCGGAATCCCCCTTTCTCCCTCCTCTCGTAGCTCGGATGTGAGTCAAGGAAGATCCCATTGACATTTTTCCTGCCTCCTCCTCCACAGCCCACGAGGGGACGAGGAGGCACAGCCTTATGTGGCGGGGAGGAGAGGTGGAGCCAGCTGGAGCCAATGCCCAACCCACCTTCTCTGGTGAGGTCATCCAGGAGCCTCAAGCCAGCGGGCATTTTTCCCTCCTGTCCCTCAGGCTCCAGCCTCCTGCTGGCCCCAGACTCAGGATTCGGGCTTTATACTTAACCCCAGTGTGGTCCCTGCCTCACCCAGGGCCAGGTTCAGACAAGAGGCAATCAAGGGCTTAAGTGGCTGCCAGAGAAGGCCAGCCGCCCGGTTATTAAATATTAAGTGGCAAGAGCCGGGGAACGTATAATTGCAAACGAGACTTTGAAGCAGATGCTGCCAACAGCTTGGACCAGTGCTCACAGTTGGGACCAACAGGGGATTTCAAGTCACCAAGCTGGACTGCTGGCAACTGCTCTGCATTTCCTGGGCACCTGCTGGGTGCCAGGCTCTGGACTGGATGCTGCAGGTCGAAGGATTGACTAGATATGGTCCCAGCTTCAAGGAGTTTCCCGTCTAGTAAAGAGGACTAAGTAAGCAAAGATTCACGGTGTAGTGTCGTGAAGTTCTGGGCTGCAGGTAATCCTAGGGGTGGTGCCGGTCCCAGGGAAACACGTGTCATAGAGCCTTCAGAGGGGAAATAAGCTGATTTTGAAGGATACGTTCAAGTAGTTGGTCATTCAACAAACATTTATTGAATACCTACTGCGTGCCAAACATTGTTGTAGATTCTGGGAAATAAAGTATTAATTAAGTCAAACTCTTTCTCTCCTGGCACTTACAATTGAGCAGGAGCCTGCACTCCATGGATGAATGAGTTTGCACCATGAAGGAGAAGCTGAAAGGAAAAAGCCTACACAAAGATTCGGAGGCGTGAAGAAGTAAAATAGATTCAAGCTAAGCAAGGAGTTCAGTGTGCCTGGACACGTGTGGGAGGGAGGGATGGAATGGCTAGTAGTCAGGGCCTGAACAGCTGCCACGCTGAGGAGTTTGCATAAGTCATAAGCAATTCAAAGTACAGTGGAGTGACCTCCTTCTGGGACAGTCCGTGGCTCCCAGCATCCCTGGGATAAGACCTAGTCTGGCTTTTTAAGCTGCCATCCTGAGAAGCAATGAGGGGCAGGAGATACCCCAGTGGATGTTCTGGGGAATGTGGCCGCCCGGTTAGCCGCCCGCCCCACCCCGGGCTGGGTTCCTGAGCCTCCAGGCTGAGGACCTCAGAGGAGCCCCGCCCCTTGGCTCTCCTCACACCTGCAGCCTGCTGTGCCAGCTCCTGAACGGCTGAAAACATGCCCTGGGAACACAGGCGCCTTTGTGTTTGAGGGGAACGCAGTCCAGGCAGGCAGAAGGTGGCGGGGGTAACCAGAGAACCCAGACCACTCAGGAGACAAGTCCTTGGCAAGGGCAGAATCCAGTCTGATATCCCCAAGAACGTCCCCACTGACGGGGCCTGTCTCTCCACTGCCCTACCCGGAACCCCCCCCCCCCCCACCCCGGGCGGCTGGGGGCAGGGGGTGTGGACTGGATGAATTTTCAAGGTCATTCCTGAGCAATGATTCGGTACAAAGAAAGCCAAGAGAAGGGGAGGAAGAGAACACGTTTGAGTGTGCTCGGATCCCAGGAAGATTAGAATCCTTGACTATGGTTCTAAAAGTCTAGAGTTGCATGAGGCTGAGATTCTAGAATTCTATAGATCCAGAAGCCTAAGATTCTAGAATCCTGTGATTCTAAGACTCTAGCTCCATTAGAGGAAGGAAAACATCACGGCCATCACGTGCTCGTAATAAAATCCATGCCTCTGGAGAGAACGCCGCACCCCTAACTCCGCAGCCAAGCAGGCTGGTTTTCCCTTTCTGCCTTTAGATTGTCTTCTCGTTCCTCGGTGTCTGCTGCTCTGCACACCCCTCCGCGGGCCCTCCTCCAAGCCTGGCAGCCGCACATTTGCCATCTGCATGTAACCCAGTGATTAGCACAGCCGAGCGGGAGAGGAGGGTGTGAAACCCTTGCTGCCTGCCACTCAGATGGCCTTAAGTCGACCAGGCTGCAGAGAGTCAGCCGGCTCCCTGAGCAGGGGCTGGGCAGCGGCAGGGAGACTCACATGCACACTTGGACACACGCACACTGTGAAACACACAAAGAAAGGCCCCAGGCACCCAGACACACAAAGACACAGAGAGAGACATGCACAGCACACATGGATATTTGCAGTGCAACGCACATACACACACGCATCCAGAGACAAAGCCGTGCAGAGAAGTACACGCACACATGCAAACAAGCCCAGACAGACAGATGTATATTACATATAATGACACACTCCCATGGGGACACAGCGCCAAGTTGTTAGGGCACCCTCCAGATGAGAATTGGTGGGAAAGTCACCCTCCTCATTCTGTTTTCATCCCCCTCCCACCCCGACTCATTCATGGGATATTATTGAAGGCCTACTATGCACACAGCCTGGCTTTGGGCCCTTGGGAGAGCCCAGAGCTGTGACAGTGGAGCAGGAGGGAGCAGTTCACTTAGGCCATGGGGGCTCAGGAGCAGCTGGAGCTCATGTCAGCATTGAGTTCAGGAAACTGTTCCCAGAGCCGTACAGTATAGAATGCCCAGAAAGGTAGTGAGCTCCCCATTGTTAGCGGCAATCTAGTATAACAGAGAGGTTTGTGTATCAGGTGGGAGAGGGAGTGCTGGGGGAACTGAAGGCCTTTAAAATCTCCTCCAGCTCTAATATTCTCTATTTCTGTCAATTCCACTGGGATTCAAAACAGTGGTCTTCAAAATTATTTTTATCATATTCCCTATCAGGAAGAACATTTTAAACATGCACCCAGAACGTATGTTTATTTATAAACTATTATATACTTTTTGGGCTAATATGTACTTCACAGAACATACACAAAAATAGAAAAACTTGAAAAAATGAGATGAAAATACATAGATCACTATCTTAAAGGACAAGTGGAATTGGAGGGAGAGTGACATAACTCCTTTTGATATATATTATTTCTTTGAATCTTCAAAACAACCCTGTAAAAAAGGCTATCATGTTTTTCCCCTTTTACAGATAAGAAACGGAAGCACGGAGGGCAAAGTCTTCCCAAAGTCATGACCCCTGCAGCAGGCGGCTCCGGGCCCATTGCTGCACCCTGACAAGCCCACGTCAGGCCCGGAAGGGGGGCTCGCGCGGAGCGGGTGGGGCCGAGGAGAAAGACCCATCCTGGTCCTGTAGGCAACAGGCGCAAGGTTCAGGCCCTCAGCCGAGCGGGAGGGGCTACAGAATTTGTCAAGAGCCTCAAACAGATCCCGAAAGGTTTTAGGCTTGAAACGGAGCAGCAGGCAGGACACGGCACCCTGCTCCTCAAAGTGTGGTCCTTGGACCAGCAGCTTCGGCTGCACCTGAGAGTTTGTTTGAAATGCAAAATCTCAGGCCCCACCCCGGACCCACTGAGTCAGAATCTACATTAAACAAGGTTAAAGTTTGAGAAGCCCTGCATTATGTTCAATTCAGCTGCTCTGTGATCCTATCCCATTGGGAGGATGGGAAGCAAGCCCAACCCTGGTCATTCTGGGGGCTCCCTCCTCTCCAGAGCTGGCTCAGTTCCAGAGTCTTAAACGAGTCCCAGAAAATCTGAGTGCCTTCCAGGGATCTGTCTATGCTGCTTTCCCTGTAGCTCCTGGGCCCCATCTTGCTCTAAGTAAAAGCCAAAGGCCTTTCCTGTGAGGCTGTGAGGCTGTGAGGACCAGGCTCTGCTTCCTCTCCAGCCTTGTCTCCCCCTACACTCCTCTCACTCACTCAGCTCTGGTCTCCCAACTACCCCCATGTGCTTGAACACCCCACCCCAGGGCCTTTGCACTGGCTGTTCCTTTTGTCAATATTCCTATGGCTCTCCCTCTTACTTCCTTTAGGAAATTCCATTCCCTGAGCAAGAGCCTCCCCGCCACCCTGCATAGATTAGCAGCCCGCCTCGCCACCATCAGTCTCTGTGCCTCACCCTGCTTCATTTTTGTCACCAGCCATCATTGCCTATGGAGTATACAGTGTATTTCATACCTCGTGTGTTCATTTTTCCATCTCTCCCACTAGAAGGCGAATGCCTCCATCACCCAGCTGGCCCATAGTAGGTGTTCCATCAATATCTGTTGACTGAATGAAGGCCATGCCCATTGTACCACCCCGCGGGACCCAGCTGCCTCAGCAGCACTGTGAGGCTGTGGGGCCTGTGGGGACACAGAGGCCGTGGAACCCAGGTCTAGCTCCCGGGTCACTGTGAGGCCTGCCCCAGAGGCCCTGCCCCGATCCACCAGTCCTGTGGAGGGACGGGCAGCACCCTCCGCCTGTCTGGGACCCTCAGCTTCTCCATTGCCTTCTCCTCTCCTCCAGCCTGTCCCAATTCTCTCTGGTTATTTCTTCAGTTTTAGACTTTACTGAAAACTAAGCGGGCCTTACTAGGCGCACCCTTCAGCCAAAATCCCTCAGTACCGATTTACTAAGCCCAGTTATTTGCTGGAAATGAGAAGAAACACCAGGAGGACGAATGCAGACTAACCTTTTCTGCTTCGGCCCGCCATGCTTCTAGGCGGTGAGACTTGGCCAGCCCGCGTCCGTCTCTGCGCCTCGGTCTCCTCACCTATCACATGGGACAGTCGCTGCTTTCTCTCTGGACAGGGAACGAGACTCAGGGAGGGAGGGGACGCTGGTGGTGAATTTCAGGGATGAGGCGACCCAGTGCCCAGGGATTGGGGGCCAGGGAGGGGGATTGGGGATAAGGATGCGGAATGGGATTTAGTATCAAAAGACCTTGTTTGCCACTGACCCAGGCAGGCTCTGCCCCTCACACAGCCTCTGTCTGCTCGTCTGCACAATGCGGAGAAGCGAGAAGAACGGACTCCAGCCAGGTGAGGCTGATCCACGCCCCGCCGCATGCAGCAAGGCTGCGAGGCTCCGATGAGGCAACAGGCCAAAGAGCCCTACGGGACTTCCCAGCCCACCTTCCTCCTTGCTCCAGTGGCAGTGGCCGAGTGGAGGCCGGCGTGGCCATCCGCTGCCCCAAGGTCATCCGAAGCTGGGAGCAGAGAAAGTGCTGTGTGTGACTTTCCCTGGGAGCCAGGCCGCTTCCTGCCTGGGGATGGATACTTCCTCTCGGGAACAGGAATGAGGCCAACTGGAGTCCTGGCGTCTCTGCCTGGGAAGGGAACCCAGTTCAATGAGGACATCTGTTCCTCGAGGAAGCCCAGGCCAAGCTGGGCCACTGGGGCAGAGCAGCCTGCACCCCTCGGCCTCATGGGCAGAGCTGCTCGCTGCCAGACTCCACCTTTCACTGGCAGCAGCTGTCTGTGGAGGCCCTGAGGCCCTCTCCGTGTAGGCACAGCTCCTGGTGCTGGAGAAGAAACACAAAGACCCTGCGGGGGGCTCAAACTTGAGTTGGGGAAAGCCATAGCAAACAAGAAGTAGATAATGTTTACATGCTATCAAGAAAAATAAAGTGGGGTAAAGGGATAAGAAATGATGGGACACTTTTAGATAGAGCGGTGGGGACAGGCTTCTCCGAGGAGGGGACATTTGAGCAGAGACCCAAAGGAAGAGACAGAGCAAACCAGGCAGTTAGCTGGGAAGAGAGGGCTCTGGGAGCAGCAAGTGCAAAGGGCCTGAGGTGAGTGCCTGCTGGGCATGTTCAGGGTATACAGAGAAGAAGAGTATGGCTGGAGTGGAGGGAGCAAGGGGGAGGGAGGGGGTGGTCGCTGGGATTACATGGGGCCTTGTGGGCCACATTGAGAGCTTTGGGGGGTTTTGATTGAAGGAGGGACAAGATGGGGACTCCAGTCAGGAAGGAGGAAACCAGTGAGGAGGTGACTGCATTAATCCAGCCCAGAGATGGAGGTGGGTGGGGCCAGAGGGTGATACAGGGGTAAGCAGTGGTCAGATTCCGGGTCTGTTTTGAAGGTAGAGCCAAGAGGATGGGCCAGCAGGACTGAGAGGGGAGGAAGAGAAAGAGAGGTCTCAAGGAGGACGCCAAGGTGTTTTGCCTGAGCAAGAGTGGAACCAAGATGCAGAGGATGGGACAGAGGCAGGGGCCAGACACAGGTCTCGGCTGGCAGTGCTGACTCTGTCTGTCTGTCTGTCTCTCTCTCTCACCAGCCCCCTCCTTTCTATCCATCAATCCTGCTCTCAACCTGTTTTCAGATGAGGACACGAAGGCTGAGACCCACCCCCCAAGATCACCCAGCTGGGGAGGGGCAGAGCCTGGATGACCGCACATCTCTCAGCCGCTGGGCTGTGTTGTCCCATCACAGCTGGGGAGAGACGGACTCCTGTGTCCATTCCTTATTTCAGTCACCAGATACCTGCCTGTCTACATCGCATCAACAGGCCCAGTGCTGGGCACCACAGAGGGCCTGGAAATCGTCAAGCCAGCCCCTCGGTGGTGAGGGATACCCAGAGAGGGCACTGCGGGGTCCCCTGGCTCGTTTCAAAGTAGAAGTCAGAATGGGCGAGGTTGGGAGTAGGGGCTGGAGAATGAGAACTCCCAGATTCAGAGCCTAACTCTGCAGCTTACAAGCTGTGTGCTTTTGCACAAGCTCCTTAACCTCTCTGTGCCTCAGTTTTCTCATCTGCGAAATGGGGGTAAGAATTGTGTCCACGTAAGAGGGGGAGCGAGGAGTGGGAGGAATCCGCTGAAATCCTTCAGGCCTGGGCTTGGCACGCGCCCCTACGTCTTGGCTACGACCAGCGTCCTAATGGGGCAGAGTCAGCACTTGAACTCAGGTCTCCGGTGGACACTGGGGCGTCAGCTCTGTGTCCTGATGCCAGTCCTTGCATCACCCCCCTGCAGGGGACCCCCACCCAGACGTGTGGGGGAGGCTTGGCTCCGCGCAGCTGGGCTCGGCTCCGGGTAGAGCCAGATCCCCAGAGCCTGAGAACAGTGTTTAGGGCCTGACAGCGCCGTCCCACCCCTGACGAGCTCAGGCGGGCTGCCTGCCGGCCTGCCAAGTTGCTTAGTCGCTGACTTCCCCGCAAAGCTCTAATTACAGCACGGCTCCCCCAGGCCCTGGCTCGGTGATCTGTCACAGTCTCTCAGCTCCGGGGCACTGGCTGCAGTCACTGAGTGGGGGCTGTTGCCCCCTTTGCTTTCTCCTGGGTGGGGAAACACAGGGATAGACAGAACACTGACAGACCAACAGGAAAGCTGGGATGGGGCCCATGAAACATTCCCACCAGTGTATTCAGCGGTTCTCAAAGCATGGTCCCCAACCTGCAGCCTCAGCATCACCCGGGGACCTTGTGAGAAATGCAAATTCTCAGACGTCCCCTGAGACCTACTGAATCAGACACTCTGGGGGTGGGGCCCTGGGATCCGTGTTTAACCATCCCTCCAGGTGATGCTCACGCCTGCTCAGCTGGAGAACCACAGCCCTGCTTCCCAAGCAGCCGTGGGGGAAAGATGGGAGGCTGTGCAGAGGTGATTATAAGCGGGATGCATTCACACGCAGGCTCGCAGAGACCCACCTTCAAATCCAGGCTCTGCCGATTTCTTACTGCGGGATCTCGGGCAGGTCACTTGTTTAATTGAATACATATTTATTGACAACCTACTGTTTACTGTTGAAGGCCCTGGGGCCACCATGCCGGGAGAAAACAATGGCAATAGCCAACATCTTTTCCTGCATTAACACATTTAACCCTTACAAGAAACTTTTTAAGGTGTGGTTCTATCAATCCCCAAATCTAGGCAACTGAGGCACAGATGAGAAAGTAACTTGCTCCATGGCTAGTCTGAGGCTGCGCTGGGGTTTGTGCCAGAGGATGTGCTTCCAGAGCCCGGCACTGGGCCCCTGGGCTGGACTGACCAATGGAGGAATTATTAGCACCCCCTCCCAGGTGTGGTATGAATGTCACAAGAACGTGCCTGTAAAGCATGGCAGATGCTGAACAAATGGGAACTGTTGTTACTACTCGGAGAACTGAGTTCAAATTCTCACTGGCTGGGCCACTCGCCAGCTGTGTGTCCCGGGCAAGTCACTCCATCCCTCTGAACTTCAGCTTCCGCGGCTATAAAATGGCTGCCGTGAGCCTTGGGGACAATCCACTACGGGTCAGAGAACAGAGCAGGGGCGCAGTAAGGACACCCCCAGCTCCTGCCCCCCACCCGCTTTCTCTCCAGCCCGTCAGCAGCTCCTCTCTGGGGCAGTTCATTCCCCGGTCCAGGAATCCTTACTGTTTTTATTTTTATTGTTCTGGCTCCACAGCTGAGGCCTCTAACTCCAAATGGCTCCTCTTGCCCAGAAAAATAGGTCGTTGGCAGCTCTAGCCTCCTGACAGGCCCCACACAAAGGCGGCCTGGCGGGCCTGTGGGCTGACGCCAGCCCAGGGCTATGGGAAGCGAGGAGCGGAGCCCGGGCAGGGCCGGCGCCAGGCAGAGCTGGGTCCCTGCAGGTTCCAGCAGGCCCAGGCCGAGTCACCCTGGTCCAGTCTCTGGTTTCCTCACCTTGGGGACCATAGTGGGATTCCTGAGGCTTCAATGAGGTGACCCACATGGAAGGGCCCGGTACACACTGGGCGCCAGGACCCCACCTGCAGAGGCAGACTCCAGAGACACTCCCTCCACAGTTGGTTGGTTTCACATCTATGTCACTGCCGACCCCTCCTATCACGGGGACCTGCTTATTCCTATTTCACAGATGAAGAGACTGAGGCTCATAAAGTCAATTCATAAGTCAAATTGACAGAGTCTTGCCTTTGAAGCCCCTTTGCGCTCTTTCCAGTCTCCTCTCCAGCCCACCCTGGACAACAGGAGAGGGATGTGATCTGACTTCTATGAAAGGATCCCTCTGGCTGCTGAGCGGAGAATGGATGGGGTAGAGGGGCACCAGGGTGGAAAGATGGTGCCCGGGTGGGAGACAGTGGAGGTGCAGCCAGGGCGGTAGCAGCAGAGGCACTGAGAAGTGGTTTGCTTCTAGACGCGAGGAAGCTGGAGCCCGCGGGACGTGCCGGCAGACTGCACTGGCAATGCAAGGATGGAGCCACCGAGGGCTTCCCATGGCCTTCGCTCAGGTCTCTGCTCAAATATCACCTCCTCTGAGGCCTCTCTGAGCCCCTCCTCTCCCCTCTCATTGGCCCTGGGCACCTTCCCCGCTTTATTTCCCCCTGTAAACTTACCCGCATCGGGGAGACTAAATATTTTACAAACCTATTTGTTTGCCCCACTAGAGTGTCAGCTCCTCCTCAGGGGGCCAGAGTTTTTGTCTCTTGTTTCCCATCTGCTGCATCCGCAGTGCCTAGCACGGAGCCTGGCCCCTAGTAGATGCTTAATAAATATCGTGAGTGAGAGCGTGAATGAATGGTACATGTATAAGGCAGATCGATTTTCATCCAGGGCAGCCCAGGACGGCTCCCATGGAGGTGGCTGACTCACCTCAGTTATCTGCCATAATCTTTCTGTGTGACCTCCGATACCCAGCTGCCCAACGGTCTCAATGACCTCCCAGCCTTGACAGTCAGTCAAGGGTGATTTTTATGTGGATGCTGGATCAGGAGACAAGGGCCCAGGTCCCCTCCTGAGGCAGAGGTTGAAGCCTGAGGATGAAACTGGCCCCCATGCTGGGCAGCCCTCCTGGACGCCTTTGCCAAAAGTGCTGTATATAAATAGCAGGTGATGCAATGATTAGCCTGGCCTAATCCACAGCATCCTAATCCAGGGCAGGGGTGTGTGTGTGTGTGTGTGTGTCCTGGGGAACAGCGAATGGCAGAGCCTTCTGGAAGCCCAGGCCAGGAGTCCACTTCATCTCTGACCTTCAGCAGCAGCCCCTGACCCCACTCCCACCCCAGACGGATTTGGGTGATGGATTTTCCCAGGAGCCTCAGCTGGTCACATCAGCTTGGTGGGATGTCGCCTGAAGAGTTGGAGACTCCCTCCCCGGACCTCAGATACTAAGAGGACCCCAGAACAAACTCCTCACTGGTGCCCTGATTCCATGCTCCCTTCCCTCAAGCCCACCCTCCACTCTCAGCCAGAGTGGCCTTTTAGACACACAAACCAGACCAAGGGGCTCCCCTGCTTAAAGCCCCCCAAAGATTTCCTATCTGCAGAATAAATGCAGGCTCTTTACCAAGGTCTGCAAGGCCACCCTGCTGGACCAAGCTCCCCCATCCTTCGCTCATTTCCCTCCAGCCAAGCTGGCC
This sequence comes from Equus quagga, assembly GCF_021613505.1. Classification (NCBI taxonomy): domain Eukaryota; kingdom Metazoa; phylum Chordata; class Mammalia; order Perissodactyla; family Equidae; genus Equus; species Equus quagga. The sequence goes on along the minus strand of NC_060278.1, from coordinate 82,736,684 downwards.
CCAGGGCCTTTGTATGTGCTGCTCCCTCTTTCTGGAACAGTGAATCCCCAAATCCTCACCTTGCTGGCCTTTCTTGTGATTCAGCTTCCAGCTTCTCAGGAAGGCCTTACCCTTATTTAAATCGACACAGCTTTCTCACTCTCTAAGCTCCATGTTCTGTTGTTCATTAATTATTTCTACTAGTCTACACATCTGTCTCCCCACTAAAATGTAAATTCCTCATGGACGGGGACCTTGTGTGGGTCATTGTATCTCCCATAACCAAAGAAAAGAAAACCCCTTGCCCTTCAAACACTGCCCAGGGCCCTGTGGGTTCTGAGGACTGTTGCCAAACACGTTGCTTATTTATCAGATGCTTATGTGGCACCTGGTCCATGCTAGGCACTTTTTAAAGTGTTGTACAAATATTAAGTCATCTAATCCGCACACACCAGCCTTTTTAGGTTGATACTCATGTTGGCCTCATTTCAGATGAGAAAGCTGAGGCACCGAAATGTTATTTTCTCAAGTCTACGCAGCCCTTCAGAGGTGGCTGGCAAGATTTGAACCAGGGAGTCTGCTCCATGCTCTCAACGCTGGCACCCGGCCCCCTTCCCTGTCTTAGCCCAACACCTGGACCAGGCATTTCGCAGGGGGGGGCCGGGGGTGGAGGGTCACTTTGCAAAGGTCTTTAGAATCAGGAATCAAATCTTGTTTCTATCCCAGGCCTTGCTGTGCGGCCTTAGGCAAGTTCACTCCCTCTCTGGGCCAGGACTCCTCCATTTACAGGGCTGGCCCTTCTCCCACCTTGCTTCATTCACATCCTCTTACTGACCATGTGAAGCAAAATTGGTTACTGCTTACTTCCGAACCCCAAACCTTCCAGTTGGCAGAGGGTCTTGGACCCCTTCCCTTCCCATAGCGGGGAGCCTTCTTTTGCCAGGTGACCAGGACGCCCACTCCCTGACAGGGACCTGGCTGCTGTTGGGAACACAGCCTGCCCTGTGGGGAAAGAGGGAGAGAAAGGAGCTCGCCTCCAGGCCCCTGCTCTGCTCTTTCTCCCTGACCTTCCTCACTGTCTGTCATCTCCCTGGAGCCCAGGCCTTGTGTCCCCTCTCCCCCCCACACCCCTGCCTGGGCCTTCCCCACCCCCCAGTGGGCCATCCCCGACAGAGAGGCACCTGCCCTGCCCGAGAGGGCCCACCTGCCCAGGGAGGCCCGGACCGGACACTTCCCCTCTGGTTTCCCCGCCGCAGCCCCCCTCTCGCTGCCTCTCCCCCTGCGCCTCTTTTCCAGGCAGCAGCGAAGTCCTTCCTACACACACGCTATTTTTGTACCATCACTCTCTCCTTCCTCTCCCCCTTCCCCCTACATTCACTTACTTCCTGCTTTTCCTCCACCTGGGGCCCAGCTCTCAAAGACTTGGGCCCTTCCGGCCGGCGCCCACCCCAAAGAGGGGCCTTCAGCTGTGGGGCACAGGCCGCTTGGCAAGGGGCAAAAGGCAGACCCCCCGCCCCCGTGTCCCCCTCCACTCCCCCACGCCTTCCCCGCCTCCAGCCGCTGCCCAGCGGGAAGCAGGGACCAACCGCGGCGGGAGTCCGAGGCCAGGGGGGTCGGCCACAACTTCCCCAGTCCACCTTAAGAGGACGATGTCGCCAGCTCGCGGCGCTGACCTTAGGAAAACAAGTTTGCGCTAAGTGGCGCGGGGGCCCGGCCTCTGGGCAGCCCCCGGCGGCGCTCCCCCCGCCTTCCAGCCCTCGCGGGCGGCGCAGGTCCGAGCCCGGCGGGCGGCGGGAGGGGACAGGCGAGGGGGACGGCGCGGGGCCGGGGCAGCGGCGCGGCTTCGCAACTGGCACATTGTTGGAGCCCGAGGCTCGTCCAGTCCGGAGCCGGGCGGGCGGCGGGGGCGCGGGGCCGCCGGTGCCCTCGCTCCCTCCCCGGGCGGGCGCCAGGCGACAAGGTGCCGGCGCGGCCGAGCCCGCAGCCTCCCGGGCGGGCAGGGGGAGGAGGCGGGAGGAGGCGGGAGGGGGCCGGGCTGCCGGGAGGGCGGGCGCAGCGGCCGGACTGTGGGCCGGAGCGAGCCGAGCCGCCGGCGCCGCGAGGAGCCCGGGCGGGGCAGGTGGGCGGCGGGGGTGGGGGGACCCGGCCGGGCCGCCCCTCGGCCGCCGGTGGTGCCCCTCGGCCGCGCGGTGCGTCTCGGGCTGCGCGCGCCTGGCTCGCTCGCGCTCCCCCCTCTCCCCGCTCGCTCTCCGCGCCCCTGGCTCTCCGCCTGGCTCCCCCGGGTCTGTTTCTCTCTCCGGCCGTCCTGGCTTTATTGCGCGCGCGCTCGGGGTCTCTCCCCCTCCTGTCTCTCGGTCTCTCCCGGGAAGGGGGAGCTCTCCGAAAATCGTGGCGGTGACGGCAGCTCCTAAGCCGCTCCGGGCGCCCGTTCCGGGGAGGGGGGGGGGAAGCCCGGCCGGGAGGGGAGGTGGGGGGGAGAGGGGGGAGTCTTAGTCATTTCCCCGCTCCAGCCTGCGCCCGCCCGAGCGCGCACTCACGGCCGCTCTCCCTCCTCGCTCCGCAGCCGCGGCCCATGGAGCCCGCCGGCCCGGCCCCCGGCCGCCTCGGGCCGCTGCTCTGCCTGCTGCTCGCCGCGTCCTGCGCCTGGACAGGTAAGCACCCCCTACGCTCCACCGCTGCCGTCCCCAAACTGCAGGCTCAGGCCTCTCAGACCGCCACTGGGAGCCACTGGGATCCTCTTGGCTAATGTCGAGCAGTAATAGGGGGAGAAATGCCTGTAGCCAGGGTTACAGATGCGGAAACTGAGGCCCAGAGAGGGCCAGCGACTTGCCCAAGGTCACACAGCAAGGATAGAAGCTGGTCTCTCTGCACTCTGAGTGTGCGGCACTGTGCCAGGCCCTGGGACATACCCAGATGAGTTGGTTCACCGGGCCCCTGCCCAATCTGACGGGAGGGGCAGGCTGTCAGCCGCTTTCAGAGCAGGAGCCCTGTCTTCTCTAGAAGCTCTTTCTCAGGACCTGTTTTCCACACGTTTGACTTTAGGGTCTGAGAGAGGGAGTGGGGGCAGAGGTCCTCCGATACTGCCTGGGATGGAACAGAAACAGGCTGGTGCAATTAGGGAAGAGTGAGCTCTCCCTCTGGTGCACGGAGTAAAACAGCGTTAGCCTGTGTTTGGTGGAGAGAGGGGAAAGGAGGCCCGGTAACCCTAGGGTGAGCTGCTGTGAGCAACAGATCCCGATGTGAAAACACCGTCGCTTGTTCACTGGTTGCCAAAGCCCCTGGTTGGATGGTCTTGCTCCTTGCTTCTCTCCCAGCCGGCCCCCCACTTCCTCCTGCCTTCCCCAGGCTTTCCAGGCGGCTGCCTGCGGTTCAGGTGGTCCATGGGGCTGTACCTGTGGCTCTGAGCAAGCCTTTCTGTTGGCCTGCATCAAACGCCTGCTGTCTCCAGCAGTGGGCTCTGAAGGCTGCCCTGCCGTGTGTTCGCCAAGGGGTGAGGTCACCATTCAGGAGTCCTGCTTCTTAAAGGGGTTTTGCAAAACCACGGTCTCCTGGGAAGGCGTGGGGGCAGAGAAACGGCATTCAAGAGTTGGGGTGGGGGAGAAGAATGGGACTTGTTTTTTGAAGCTGTGTTGCCAGCAGAGGGGTCTCTGCACCTCCCTCCCTTGAGGAAGGAGGTAAAGATGAGCTCAGTATCCACCACCCCCCCCTTCTGCATTTGCCTGGAGACGGGCAACCATCTGATAGCACCGAGAAAGGGAGAGCTAGCAAAGAGTGGGTGGAGGGAGAGGTGGGGGTGGACAGCAGCTTCTCTCTGTCCTGCAGTTTCCCCTGAGCCCCGGGAATCCACATAGGCATCCTCCTACCGCACCCGGGAGCTTTCAGTTACAGTTGGGTCCTTGCTGGGCAGAAGGAAGCACTGATACATTTCGTGTCTCTCTGGCGAGTGGCATCTCCGATCTGCTCCTTCCTGCCTGAGCCAGCCATTTACACCCTGCACAAGTCCAGGGCCTGCCCTGCCGTCCTTCCTGGCTTGCAAATGCATGAGCGGCTTTCAGAAGTGCTTCATTTTCCTGAAGCGGGGAACTGGGCCCAAGTTAATTTCTAAATGTCTATTCCAGACCCTTCTCCACCCAGGACCCTGTGGTTCATGCCCTGGCAAATGAGCTGTGACGCTGATTAACAAGTGTTCGGATGGGCAGCCTGCCTCTCCTGGGCCCTGGCTGGGAACACCAACACCCTTCTTGTGAGCAAATCTCCCCCTTTTGCCTATAAAAACAATCTGTAAAACGATAAAGATTAGGCCATAAAACTTCCGTTCCAATCCATTCAGCATCAATAGCCTGAAAAAGTGGGAGCAGCAGAGGGGCCAAGATTAACTTTGAAATAAATAAATCTTAGAAGGTGAGAATAAATTTCTTGGTTGAGGGTGGTGGGGAAGGGATGGGGTGTCCCCGTCATAGCTCAAACCTCCCAGCATCCTTCGCTCTGCGTTCTACGGGGGGGGGGGGGGGGGGGGGGGCGGCGCTCCCGTGTGCCGTGTTGGGGGGGGGGGGGGGGGGGGGGGGGGGGGGGGGGGGGGGGGGGGGGGGTCTTGGTCACACGCCAGGCCCTGGCATGGAGTTCCCTGGTTTGGCTGAAGGATGGGGCTTCAGGCCCCTCCCTCGGTTGCTCCAGGCGTGAAATTTATGACAAAGCAGAAGAGAGGCAGGACAGAAGGGCAGAGAGGTAGAAGGAGGCAGTTGTCCAATTTTCTAAGAAAATGGATTTGTTCGAGTGAGAAACTCAAATGTCAGCTTTGGAAGGCAGCTTGGGATTGAATGACGACTGGTGTCTCAGCAGAGCTGTCAGCCCGGGAGGCGTCACATGATCGCTGTGGCTTCACATGATCGCCGTCTGGAGGGGGCTGGTCGTGTAAATTATCTTGGTTGGGGAGGCAGGGCAAGAAGTTTCTCAAGATTGGTTTCAGCACTAATGCTGCCAAAGGGAAATTCTAAAAAGATGCCAGTAAAGTCACCAACCTATGTTCTTGGAGCCAAACGACAGGTCTGTTTCGTAAAACAACTTTACTGAGGGAGATTCTGAGACTGGGAGAAGGGCAAGGGTCCGGGGCTTGGGGATACCTGGGCAGCCTGATTCTGCAGCAGCTGCAGCGCCTGCCACTGACCCTGCAGGCTTCTTGCTTGGTTTCCGGCTTTGGGGGGACAGCTAGGCCCTCTGGTGAGCGCCTGGCCCTTTGGCAAAGGGTGACATGCTGATGGCTGTCTGTACTTTCCCAAGTGGTGAAGTTCCTCTCACTTCCTCTTTCACAAGAACAGGTAGTGGGGTGCTTTGGCTCCAATGGGCTCTGCCTGTTAGAAGGTCCTTTCGAGCCTGGCGTGCTCTGGGTGCTTTCTGGCATTAATTATTCCTTTAGCAACCCCGTGGAGAGGAGACTCGCACTGTGATTCATTCCCGTCCTTGCAGTCATTCAGCACGTAGGACGTCCCAAAGTGAACCATGTGTTGGGAGAAGTGGGGAGGACCGATGATGGTTGAGTGTTGCTTGCGTTCCAGGCTGCACGCACAGCGTCTTTCTGTGTGATCTCATCAGGCAGCGAAGCAGAGCACAGTGGGCTGTTATTTCCCCATTTTGCAGAAGAGGAAAATAGAGTCCAAAACGGAGGAGGTGACTTGTCCAGGAGTGAGTGAGTTTTGTATCCCAGCCTCCTGGCTGGGTGGCCTCTGAGGGACGAAGTTCCCTGACTTAATCACAATTCCTTAGGCTGAGCTGGAGACGGCAGGAGGGGCCCCTTCAGGCTCAGGAGCTGGTTTGTGGAAGGGTTCCTTCTGGGGCAGAAGGTTCTGAGTCACAGCGCTTCTCTGAGAGCGCGCTGAGGATGGAGACCCTGGCAGCCCCTTGGCCCTCATAGTAACAACTCATGGGAGCCAGCGATGCGGCTCCCGTCAGAACCCCCCCACCTGGGCCGCCGAGCTCTGGAGCCCCCAGAGCTGGAATATTCCTCCTTGCCTCTTCCTGGTGCCCTTTGCGACAGATGGAGAGGGGGTGAGTGAGAGGAAGGAGTCTAAAACTGTTGTGCAGATCCCACACGCGCGCGCGAGGCTTCCAATGGCTCTGTGCGACAGGTTATTTTCTTATTTGCAGTCTTGGACTGATGGTAGGCTCCCCCCACCCCATTTCAAATGTGCTCAGATTTCTGGCCTGTCAACACAATCCAGAGCATGTCACTCCCCTGCTCAAAACTGTTGAGTGGGTCCAAGTTTTCTTTAAAAAAAACCCAAACTGTAACGGGGCCTGGGTTTCCTCCCTGACAGGCCTTATTTCTCAGCCCTGGTCTTTTCCAAAGAGCTGGCCTGTTGAGATGCTGCAAGGTCCCCAGGCCGCCTCCCCACAGGCCAAGCTTTCCTGGCTACTCAAGCCCGTTAGCATCTAAAAGACCCTGAGGAGGCCTGCGGTTTTGGAATCCCAAGTTGGAACCTGTTTACTCCAATGTTCCCCAAACATATGAATAAGAGGCGTTTGGTTTGTGTAACACCCATTAACATGCGGCCTCACCCAGTTTGGGAAATGCTTTTGTACAAACCCATGCCCTCAGCTAAACTCTCACATCTCTGTGCCTTTGCCTATGCCGTTCCTGTCATCGGAGATGTCCTTCCCTGTATCTCCTTATCTTCCGATGTCGAAATGCCCCTCATCCTTCGTGGTCCAATTTGCGCTGCCGTGTGTTCCAAGGGGCCTCTTCCTCCCGAGCCCTCCCCTCAGGACTTTACCTGCCCTGCTGAGGCTGCCTGTTGCTTTCTCCCTGTTTGATAGCCACAGGCATACACCTTTGACTCTCACACCTGGTTGGCATGGTGATTCTGCAACCTTAGTGATCATTAAGCCTCTCTGTGGAGACGGCACAGCCGAGCGCCGAGTCGCAGGCTTGAAGCCAGGCCCCCTCCATGTGAATCCCAGCTCCCCCTCCTCCTCGGACAGTGTCCTGGACTTGTGCCTCAGTTTTCTCATCTGTAAGACAGAGATGACATCAACAACTCTGTTTCCAGGATGAAGTCAGTTCGTGCCTGTAGAATGCGTGAAGCCAGGCCAGGCGTGTGGCCGATGCTCGGTACCTATCACCCAATGTTGTCATCATCATTGCTTTGTTCTGCCTGGATCTCCTTGTCCATGGAAGGGGACTGACTTCTGTCAAGCGCCCAGCACAGCTCCCTGCACATAGTGGGTCCTCACAAAATGACAGAAGCTCTCGAGGGAGCGAAGGTCGTCCTGTCTGATGTTTTCCTGTAGCTTTTGTGCCGCTGGGGGATGGACAGGTTCAGCGGAAGCCGGCGAGTGAGATTGAATTGTTGAATTGTCTGTTACCAGGACTGCACGCTGTGGGCACAGCCTGCCTCTAGGTGTCTCTGTCCTGATCCACAGGTCTGGAATCTTGGATTCCCAGACCCGGGAAGCTGGAGGGGGCCTGAGAGAGCTGGCAGTCCAGTGCCTCGTTGTGAAAACTGCAGCCCCACGGCAGGCAGGAACTCGCACACAGATCCGTGGCAAGGCCTGGGTGAGACACCCAGCCCCCGTCGTCCGGGCCAAGGCTTCTACCCCCTGGGCTGGACTGTAAGTTTCTATCGCTAAAGCTGAACATCTGGGGCCGGCCCAGTGGTGCAGAGGTTAAGTTCGCACGTTCCACTTCAGCAGCCCGGGGTTCACCGGTTCAGATCCCGGGTGTGGACATGGCACTGCTTGACAAGCCATGCTGTGGCAGGTGTCCCACATAGAAAGTAGAGGAAGATGGGCACAGATGTTAGCTTAGGGCCAGTCTTCCTCAAAAAAAAAAAAGCTGAACATCTGACAGGACCTGTATTCCGTGGGAAAATGCTGAAGTAATGATAACGAGAACCATCATTTCCGGCCACTTAGTGGGCTCAGCACCTGTTGTGTGTCTCCCAGTGATTCTCACAGTTACCCTGGGCAATGTGGACAATTATTATCAGATCCGTTTGACCAGTGAGGAAACGAGGCTCAGAGAGGCGGAGCAACTAGCCCAAGGCCACACAGTAAGTGGCAGAGTCGGAACAGTGACCCAGATCAGCTTGACCACAGAGCCCCTATGGTTAACTAGACATTGCTTAACCTTGTTTAACAGGTAGGGAAACTGAGCCCAGGGGTGCTGGCATCTTGGTGCTCTTCTCATATTTCTCTCCATCGGTGTCTTCTTCCTGGAGGTGGACAGAGGTGGCGGGTGTTCCCAAGATGTGTTTCCATCCCGTGCTGGAGGAGGAAGCCTCTATTTTCACAGCTGAAATGGTTTCCCGATGACCCTGGGCGTTCCTGGGACAGCTCTTCCGAGGGAGCCGTCTGCAGGATGCACTCTCCCTGCCAGGGGTCTGCCAGTCCCTCAGTCCAGAGAGATGCAGCAGAGCGAGGGGGAAGTCGGAAAGGATGCAGAATTGGTTCTTTGTGTCTGTAGGATTTCCTGGCACATCCATTTGGGGGCGCAGGGTGTCCGATGGCTGCAGATGAGTGCCAGGAGCCAGAGATCAGGTGCATGGATCAGGAGGGAGAGGGGAAGAGGGAGTGAGCGAGGAGCCTGCAGCCCGGAGGGCCGGCCTGCGCGGGGAGGGGGCGACGATGCCAGGGCCGCCTCTTTTGCCCGCATTCTTCAAAGCCGACAGTGTCCTGCAGAAACGGAAGCCCGTGGCGGAAGGAAATAGGCACCGTGCTGGGCGCTAGCTGAGCCTTCCATCCCTGCTGTCTCTTCCTTGTCTTTTTATTTTGGAAAATTTCAGACATATGCAAAATGAGAAGGAGTGGCGGGGCAAACCCAGCTTCAACACTGACCTTTGTTCCTGTCGCACCCGTCCCTCAGTGTGCTGGGGTGGGGGCCAGGGCAGGATGGGAAAGCAAGTGTCGGATCTCAGGATCACTTCATTCCTCAGTACCTTGATGTGCTTCTCCGACATGCACTGCCGTCTAATCCTTGCAGTGAGCCAAAAAGTGGGGAGTCCTGCACCCCCATTTTACAGATGAGGAAACCAGACTCCCCAAAGCCAAGCTGGGCTCCTCCCAAGGCCACATGGCCAGTGAGAGTTAAAGCTGGATCCAAGCCTCAGTTTACTCTTAAAACCACTTTGCTGTCCTTATTATGGTCATTTATAAATATTCATTCAACAAATATTTTTGAGCATCTCCTGTGTGCCAGGCGTGACTGTACATGCTGGGGATACGACTGGGAGCCAGACAGACAAATATACCTGCTCTCACAGACCTGACGCTTTAGTGAGGAAGATAAGACAGACCCAAGTAAACATTACATCAGGTGGAGACAAGTGCCCCTGACAAGTGCCGTGAATAAAACTAAAGCAGGATGAGGGGGTAGAAGGTAGAATGGGGACAGAGTGAGGGCCTCTCTCAGGAGCAGAGGCCTGGATAAAATTGAGGGAGCAGCTGTGGGAATATTGGGGGAAGAGCACACCATGCTGAGAAATAGTAAGTGCAAAGGCCCTGAGGCTGGAATGAGCTTGCTATGTTCCAGGAATAGCAAGGAGGCCAGTGCAGGGAGAGAAGGGAGATGGGGTGGGGGAGTTAGGAGAGGTCGAAGCCAGACCAAGTAGGATCTGGTTCCTTGAGCACCTGACACTGAACATGTCGGGCCATGTGGTAGGATCATAACTCTGTACATCATCTCATTTGGTTCTCACCACAGTTCTGTGAGATGGGAAATGTTATTATCCCCATTGGACAGGTGAAGAGACTGAGACTCAGAGAGGTGAAGTGACTTGCCCAAGGTCACACAGTTTGTAAGTGGAGAGCTAGGATGGGAGCCCAGGCCCATCAGTGCTGTAGCATCCTTACTACTTTCCTGCTCCCCCTCCTGCCCCTTTCTGGCTCTTCACCCACAGCAGCTGGAGTGAATCCAGTCCTCTTTGGTCCTGCTCCAAACTTCTCAGTGGTTCCCACACCCCGTGGAATAAAATCAGAGTCCTTACCATGGTCCATGAGGTATGGCATCTTCTGGACCATGTCTCTCTCCAGCCTCATCCTATACCACACTCACCTTCCTCCCTGGGCTTCGGCCACCACTGCCTTCTCTCTGGCCCCATATGCGCCAGCTTCCTTCCCACCTCAGGGCCTTTGCACTTGCTGTCCTCTCCTACAGGGACACCTTCCCTGGCCTTTGCTTCATGTGGGTTGCAGCTGCAATCTCACCTCCTCAGAGATGCCTTTCCCAACCCCTCCATTCTAAAAGAGGGTCCCCCTTGTTAGTCTCTATCATGGGGTCAGATTTGTTTGTTTCCCAGCCCTCATGGCCATCTCTATATTGGTTTCATTATTTCAGGCCTGTCTCCCCCACTAGGTTGGAAGCTACATGAGAGTGGGGCCTACATCTGTCTTATTCACTGCTGGGCCTGGCACAGGGCCTGGCAACAGCACTCAGCTCATACCTGTTGGCTGACTGAAGGAGCAGCCGGGCGCTGAGACGCCCATTTGAGGAGGAGGCTCAGAGCCGTGACGCCACACAGGCAGTAACGCTGGGCCCAGAGCAGAGCTGCGCCCTAACCACTGCACAGTCCCGCCACTGTGGCCAGGGCCATGACCGTACCACAGTCCTGCCCATCCTGCTGTCACAGGGAGCCCTAAAATATCAGGAAACACAAAAGTATCAGTACCAGCCGGGGTCGGGGGAAGCGGCCAGGACACCCCCGCATTTATACATAACATTCTGGCTCCACGAAACTGCTTGCCCTGGTGTAGACACCAAGATGGGCAGGCAAACCCTGAAACATGACGTAATTAATGGGGCTCAGTTTGGAGGGCCCAACTGAGGGTCAGTCTCCCCCGAAGGGTCCTTCACTGCACAGGCCGCCTGGTGCGATGGGTGAGGACGTGGGTGGAGTCAGGTCACTCCGCAGCCCCGTGGGCTTGGCCAGGTGGCCGTACCTCCCTGAGCCTCAGTCTTGTCCTGTGAAGGGGGGTGTTGACAGCCCTCCCCTGCTGGGTCCCTGCAGAGGTTTGGTGAGGCCTGTGATGTTCCTGGTAATGTCGATGCTCAATGCTTGTTAGCCGTCGTTACTGTTACTGCTATTGTTGTGTGGTCATCATTTTATGGTTTGGCCTCTAAAGAGCAGGTGGAGCTCCATCACTTACCAGGGGGGAGACCTAAAACCCACTATGCCCCACTCTGGGCCTCAGTTTCCCCTTCTGTGAAGTGGAGGCTCAGCTTGGCTGCTCTCCTGCAGGTCCCTTGCAGCTCTGATGCTCCAGCCTGAATGCCCAGTTGGCCCTTCGTCTTGATGACACCCCAGGCCCCTCTCGAGCAGGGGAGGCGGTGGAGGGGCACCCACTGTGGAGCACATTCCTGAGTTTGAATCCAGGATGTGCCGCTTACTCGCTGTGTGCTCTGGAGCAAGTGTCTTTTCCTGCTCTGAGCCTCAGTTTCCCCATCTGCAAAATGGGAACACTACCACTGTTTCCTCCCACACGGGGACTATTGAGGGTTAAGAGAATGAAGAGCTGTGGAAAGGGCTCTTGCGAGCTGCAAAAGCGCTATAAAAGGCATCGGTGAGTAGTGTCAGCTTGGGGAGAAATCGCATTGGAGACTGTCTGCTTGTCGGCAGCAGCGTAAGCTGAAGCCTCGGCAAACGTGGTTTAATAAATGCACATCACTTTTAAGGGGCCCTTTATCTCCACTGGGAAAATGTGCACGTCCTTGGCAGCCCGAGATCCAACAGCCCGAGCTGGAGGGGACCCCGTCAGGGGAAGCGATCACACACGCGCTCCCACGGCAGACGTCTGTGTTTGAGCCCTGCCTCCCGGGGTCTCAGCTGCCTCACCTGTAGGAGGGGCTGGTGACAGTAGCGCTTGCCTCCCCTGGCTGTCGAGATGGCTGAATCAGGGCCTCCGGTTACCTGGCCTCATCCGCACGTGGTACCCACAAGAGCAAGGCGGGCAGCACCAGGCCTGTCCTAGAGGGACGGTTGGTGCCCAGAGGTTGGAAGGACACCACTGGGTTCTCAGCCTCTCCAGGACTCACTTCCAGGCCTCAGTTTCTCACCCTGCAAAATGGGAAGGGGAGAAGAAGGCCCTTAGGTTGTCGAGGCACCAAGGGCAGTGGATGGGGACTTTGGTGCCCCTGCATGGTCTCCCGGCCTCGTCTGGTCCCCCAGGCCTGGGAAATATGAAGGGTGTTTACCGCACACACATCCTGATGGGTCTTCCCTGCTGCTTTGCAAGCATTTCTTCATCCCCTCCAGGCCTGGTATACACCCAGCGAACGCTCACCCTGGCCTCTGGCCCTCCAGGCCTCCATGCCGACAGTGTGCTCAGCCCGCTCGTGGGTCTGGCCCTGGGTGGTCACGTTGGGGGAGAGCCGGTTCTGCCTCAGAGAGAAGCCTTAGCTTCCCAGGCTTAGTCTGTGGCCATCTGTCACCCCTCATCCCTCAGCATCCGCTGCAGGTGACGGCTGCCCTGCCCTGAGTGCTCCCTGTGCCCAGGCCGGCGCTGACTCTTCACACGCCTTAGCCCGGGTCATCCTAGAACAACCCTAATGTTATTATTATTATCATCATCCCCATTCTGCAGATAAGAAACCAGAGGTCCAGAGGGGTTAAGACTTTTCCTAGGGCCTCGTGAATGGCAGAGTTGGAACCCAAACCAGAGCGTACATTAACCAATGCCAGGCACTGGTGTAAACCTGGAGGGTACTTCAGGGAACAAGACTAAGTCCCTGCTCTCAAAGTTTTGTAAGTGAGTCTCAGATAGGGAGATGGATGCTAAGGAAATTGACAAGTACCTACATAATGTGTTGTGTGGTGGGTGATACATAGAAGAATAAAGCAGAGCCAGGGGCCTTGAAGAGGGTAGTGGTTTGTACATGTGGCCAAGGAAGGCCTCTGAGATAGGCCTGAAGGGGGTGGGGGAACCATAGTGTGGTTACCTAGGGGATGAGAGTGCTAGGTAGAGGCAATGGCAAGTGCAAAGGCCCTGAGGTGAGTGGAGAATCTGGGCTGGTTGAGAGAAAGGCTGCAGGGCCCTGGGGCCACCAGCAGATCTCTGGGTTTCCTGCTGAGTGTGTGGGGCCTGCAGGAGGGTTTTAAGAAAAGGAAGGGTGTTACCTGGCTTCGGTTTTAGAGGGTCCTCTGGGTGCAGGGGCAGTGCGTGTTGTAGAGAGGGGAGGTGGAGGCGGGGAGGCCAGTTTGGAAGCTGAGACGAGGATGCAGGTGAGGGACGGTGGTGCAGTAGAGGTGGCGAGGAGAGGCCGGAGTCTGGCCATGTCTTGGATGTTGAGCCGGCAGATGCCGCTGATGGATCGTGGGACATGGGGAGAGGGAGCCGAGGAAGGAGCAGTTCCCAGTCCAGCTCTTCTGCCCTCTGAACGGCTGACTGTGGGGGAAAGATGGCGGCACCCCCTTGTTTCAGGGAGAAAGTGGAGGCTTGGAGAAAAGTGACTTTGTCAAGTCACCCCACTAGGGACAAGACATACAGTCTTCTGGCTCCGGAACCCGACTTTAGACTGTCTCAGCACCTTAGGAGTTTACCTGCTACCTGGAGGGGCCACCAGGGTCTGCCCTCTCCCTGCAAGGCTATGGCACAGTGTCCAGTTCCCAGAGCTGCCTAAAGCAGGGCAGAGGAGAGAGTACCCCAGGCTGCTGGGCCACCCCCACCTTATTTGCAAGGCCACACGTGTCCCCTCTTTTGCTGGCTCCAGTGCAGGTGGTAGTTTCTACGGCAGCACCCGGGGCGTCCCCACCCAATGCCTTTATCCCCTGGTACCAGTAGACTGCTCCTGTGATGGCCTGCTGTTCAGACGGCCAATGACTGAAGCCATCCTTTAAGTTACCAGCTTAGCCCAGTTCCAGGCTAGCCGTATCCCAGCTTGCTCACAGCCAACCAGCATGTCCCAAGGACTCTGCCCTCATCCCTGGCCTGTGCAGAGCCCTTTTCTCCCCTCTGCTCCTTTGCTCGTGTGGGTCCCCCCTCCTGGAATGCCTTCCCTTTTCCTCAGCCTCTGTCAGCCTTCAAGACCCAGCTCAGGGACCACCGCCTCCAGGACGTCTTCCCAGATCCCACCCCTCTTCTAAGACTCCACCCCCAAGCTTCTTCTTCCTTACTGATTACCCTGCAAGTGGGTCATCGCCCATGTCCAGGACTCTGCCCCACATGACCAGGGACCCATCCTACTCAGCTCTGTGTCCTGTGGCATCTAGGACAGAACCTGGCAGCAGAGTGAGGTTTGAGAGGGCATGAATGAATCAGCCCGACTCCAGAGGAAACTCAGTGCCTGCCTGTGGCTGTCGGAGCCCTGGTACACCTGCACCGGTGCCCTGTGCTTCCCCCTTGGGAGCTGCAGGGTCCACATCACCATCTGCCTGTGCAAACCCCCATGAATCCAGCCCAGGGATGCTGCCTCCCGCCCAGGGTCAGCTCCAGCAGGGCGGTTCTGGGCTGGCTGCCTCACCGCTGTGCCCTGGGGCTCACTCACAGTAAGCAGGTGCTCAGAAGCTGAGCCTCCGGTCAGGGGCAGCACCCTGGGCCAGGGGCCACGCGGGACCGCGCCCACTGGCAGCAGATGTTGGACCTGAGGGAAGCGTCTCTGCCGCCTCCTTCTCTCAGCGTCCTTGTGTGTGCGTGGAAGCTCATACGTGCCGGGCACGTTCACAGCTGGGCACAGACACAGACACGGGTGTACAGACGCAGAGCGGGGCACACAGTCGGTGCTCCCCAGCACCTATGTCAGCACACGTCACACTCACACTCGTGCACACACCACTCCCATCACACACACACCCTCCCTGCACACAGACATGTATGCATCCCACTCACGTGCTCACCACTCCTGTACTCCCTTTCCCACAGGCATGTTCACATGCACCCCCGTGTTCACACCCCTCCCAGACATCTGTTCACACCCTCGGGCACAGACACACCCTTTCATGCCACTGACACGCTCGCGCACACCCAGGCCGCCCATGATTCAGATGCTTTCCTGTGCACAGTTCACACTCCCTTGTGCCCCTGTTCACTGGCCCCCATTCACACTCCTGAGCCACACTGTTGCCCATCCCCACACACACGCATCATCTCGTGCACACGTTCACATGTGCCCATGCCCCCTTGCATGGTCCACCCATGCATGAGTGTGTGTGAATGCTTGCACTCAGCCCACTCATGTGTGTGTACACATGCCCGCATCTGCTCTCCTTCGCTCCTGTGTGTGTGCTCTTTCATCCACACTCCTGCACTACGCTCTCACACACAGCCACCAAATCATAACCTGGAAGATGCCAAAGGCGGTGCCTGATGAGGTGCTGCTGTGAGTGTGGGTGATAGACCAGCAGCCCCCGAGGATGGCCAGGAGTGATGTGCTCAGGGCAGGGGATGCTGAGCTGCCTTTCTGTGGGGGCCGGGGTGTCATTCGAGCCGTCTTGGGGTCCTGAGCCCCAGATACTGGCAGAGCTCTGGCCATGGTCTCCCAGGCCCCAGGCTCCTTGAGTTTGTGGAAGCCTGAGGGGTGGCCTCCAGCCCATCCCCAAGGGCCCTGCCCTGGTGGCCCACTGCTTCCAGGGGACAGGCAGGCTCCCGAGCGAGTGGCAGTGAGCACCCAGCTGGGCAAGGCTGGCTCCTGCGAAATGTACGTTTCAGCTGTGCCTCTGCACCCAGAGGAGGCAGGCCCTGGCGGAGTCACACCCGGGCATCACAGCGGTCTGTTTCCCTCCCAGCAAGTTTCAGTTCTAAGTTGATTTGTTTTTTCCATTAGAGAAGCATCCATGCTTATTTTTTCGCTTCTGATGCAAGGCGTTTTCTTCTTTTTTCATCTCAAAAGCCACATATGAATGTTGTAAAAAAAAAATCAAGTATGTTTTTCCAAGCCCGCTGGTCAGTTCTCAGCCCCATCTTACTGCGTCTCTCACCCCTCCTTGGCCTGTTCTTGGAAGACAGAGGAGATGGGGTGGTGGGAGCAGCGGTCCCTGGGAGGGGGTGGGAGATGGGGTCAGAGATGCCAGGGGGAGTCACTCGGCTAACGGGTTGGGGTTCATTCCAAATGTCATCATCAGAGTTATTTCTTTAAAGTCTGTCTTCTCCGCTCGTGTGCAAGCTCCATGAGGCCAGGGACACAGCCGCTCCGCAGCCCTCAGCTCAGGGCCTGGTGCTGGTGGCATTACTGGTAGATTCCAGGAATTCCTCGCTGACTGCCCCTGTGCTGTGGCCCCCTCATCCTGTGCACACTGGGTTCCTCTTGCAACAAATGCACGGGGCCCTTCCACCCACTGTGCTTACTTCCCCCATTAGAAAACTTACTCGAAAGTTTTATTTCATTACTTTTTTTCCAAAAGCAATAATGGTTCACTGCAAAAAAAAAAAAAAAACAGAGAGAGAGAGAGACTTCAATATATTGTTTACTATAAAGTATAAGACACACCTAGGGGCCGGCTTGATGGCGCAGTGGTTAAGTGCGCATGTTCCGCTTTGGTGGCCTGGGGTTCACCAGTTCCAATTCCGGGTGCGGACATGGCACCACTTGGCAAGCCATGCTCTGGCAGGCGTCCTACATGTAAAGTAGAGGAAGATGGGCACGGATGTTAGCTCAGGGCCAGCCTTCCCCAGCAAAAAGAGGAAGATTGGCAGCAGATGTTAGCTCAGGGCTAATCTTCCTCAAAAAAAAAAAAAAACCACACACACATCCACTCCTGTGCCCACCCCGACCCCAGGTCCCATTTCCTAGATGTAACACACCTCAGCATCATGGAGGTGATCATTCTAGACCTTTTCTCTAGACATTCAATCTGTTAGTCAGTCTGCAAGTATCTATTGAGCATCACTGTGTGCCAGCACTGTGTCAGGAGCCGGGAAATTGGCAGTGAACAAAATGGGCAAAATTCCTAGAGGGCAGGTTCACTCAAACAATAAATGCGTATGGAATATGCATATTACACGTATAGCTTTTTCTTACTACAAAATGGGGTCCTGTAAATATTCTTTAATATTCATCCAGTTTAGAAAATCAGAAAAACACCCAAAGTAGAGGGGAAAAAAAAAACCCTAAGTTTTAGATTCATGGTCCAAAGAGAGTCGCGTTTCATAGCTTCGTTTAACACCTTGCAGTTTTTATTTAGGCATAGTTTTGTTTTATTTTACAAAGTCATGATCATACTGAAAGCATAGTTTTTCCTTCTTTTTTATGGCACAAGTAATGCAAACAGAAAATGTAAAATTCCTTGTAAATCTACTGCTCACAATTAATCACTGCTAATCCTTAATATGGTATATACATTTGTTCCAGAACTAGAACTTTGGGGTCACACTGAATCCATCACTCAGTAGCTGACTCTGATCTCATAATATATTTCTGCGACAGTAATTATGCTTCTGTACTGTTTTTTCATGGCTGTAGACTTGGTCATCGTGTGAGTTCACCATCATGGGATCAACCAGCCTCCTTTTCTTGGACCTTAGGATATTTCCAATTTTTTCTTTTTATCAGAACACCTAAATGAATGAAGCAAAGTGTTTGCACATATCTTTAGGTATCTGAGTATGATTTTGCATTGTTTTTATTCACTCGTATTTTAACTACATCAAAATGTTGATTGCAGTTAGCTTTGATGGTATTCTATGAGATTATTATTTTGTGTTTATACTTTTTTGTCTTCTCTAAATGCTTTGCAGAGAACAGATTTTACCTGCATAATCACGATATCGTTTAAAATTATGCCATGCAGAAATTTCCAGATTACCACAGTTTTCATGGTGATGGCTTTTTATGGCTGCCTGTAATTCCGTCTAGGCCATAACTCACTTGACTATCCCCATCCTTGGCCGTTTGGGTTTTTTCCCAACTTTTTCAAGATCGTGATGTGGGAACCCCGCTCCATATTTGAGGTTATGTCCTCGTGGAACAGCCCAGCAAAGGCTGGCGAACAGCTTTCACACCTGTGGGACTTCCTGCCAAACTGCTCTCCCAAAAGGATGTTCCAGTTTCCACTCCCACCAGCAGCGTGTGGGAATGGCCACCCAGCTGCCCTCCTCTCCTGGAGGCGGTTCAGGCCCCTGGACGTCACTCTGTCTGCCAGGCGGGTGAGAGAGAACAGGGAATGGTTTTGTCGGCAATGCCAGTGTGATGACCCCAGGCCCGGAACCGCGGGAGTGAGTTTTAACAAGCCCAGTTCCCAGAACAGAACCTGCAAAGAAAAAGAAAAGCAAGCAAGCGAGGAAAAACTCTGCTGGAAAAAACACACACATACACGGATTAAAATAATATTTGGCACTTACGTCGCACTTTTAAAATTCTTCAAACGCTTTATAAACACTAGCTAATTAATTGAGCCTCCTAAATCTGGTTGCAGTTGGTGGAGAGAGCTCGAGAGGAGCTAAAAAAAAAAAAAGTGGGGGGGGAGCCAGGCCTGCACATCTCCAGATTCTCGCGTCGCCTCCCGGGGTGTGATTGCAGGCCTCTGGCTGCACCACGAGAATAGCCGGCTCCGACAACGCCCGCCTGATTCCGCAGCCTCCTCTCCTGCTCGGAAGCTCCTCTCACCGACCAACCGCTGACTCACAGCCCTGTGTGGTGTTATTGATAAGATAATAATAACTGCCATTTGTTACGCATGTCTGTGGGCCAGGCGTGGTCCCAGGCTCCAGGTCTCCTAGATATGCCTATAGCAGCTCCATCTACAGATGAGCAAAGAGGCTCAGAGAGGGGATTTGCCCAGGAGCCAGAAAAATCCCTCCCTCCTTCCTTCATTCGTGGATGTGTTCATCTGACATGTATTTATTGAGGCCCAGTGTGTGCCAGACAGTGTTCCAGGCAGGGGGTGGGGAACAGGTCCTTGTGGACCCTGCGTCCTTGCTGGGGGGACTATGATAATCCTGAGAAAATCAAGTATGTAAATAATGTATCTGTAATAAGTGGGGACAGAAACTGCAATTTAACCTGCACCAATGTGGCAGGTGCTTATGTCCAACTGTGTCATCGTCCTCATGACTGGCCTGGGGGCAGAGGGATGGATGCTGGTACCCCCCGTTTATGGAAGATGGACTGGAGGCCCAGGGAGGGCGGGTGTGGAGCTGGCTGCAGGGGAACCCCTGCTCTCTCAGGCCTACAGGCCCAGCGCCTGTGCTTCCTCCAAGCGGCATTTCCAGTTTGCCCCGTCCCGATGCTGGAGTGCAGACCCCCTGAGAGTGTTCCTGGCTCGATGCTGTTGGCAGCTGCTGGTGCTGCCTCTCATGTCTCTGGGTCGCTGTCTGCCTCTTTGGGTCCTCCATGTGTCTCTCACACACCTGGCCACCAGCTCCACCCCAGCCTCTGCCCTCTGTGGACTCTGGTTCCTTCCCCTGCTCCATGAGGGTGATCCCTGGCGTGGGAGTCAGGGCTGGGACAATGGGCAGGTGGATGAGAGGCCTGTCCTGAGGCTCTGGGCTTGCCCATAGTGAGGGCAGACCGGAGTCCATGGGCCTTCCTTTCCTTGGGCACCTGACCCTGCCAGCCGGGTGGTACCAGGCCGTGGGCTGGTGGGCAGACTTATAAGGTCTCAGCCAGCACTGGAGGGGGCTTCTCAGGGCATTGGCTGGAACCCTGTCTGATGTGCAAGGCACAGGTGGCCTTGGTCAGGACAGGGCAAGGTCACATCGTGGGTCAGTGGAATGCCCAGGTGGAGACCAGATGGCCTGTCCACCCCTACACCAAGCTGCCGCCTCTCCATGTCTCTGTCTTTCGTATTTTCTTTTCCCCTGACTCCGTCTCACTCTCTCACTGTCTCTGTCTGTCTGCCTCTCCCTCTGCCCATCTCTGTGCTTCTCTCCCTCTCTGTTTCTCTAGGGTCTTCATCATCTGTCCTTTCTCCCCCAACCCCTACCTTGTTCAGAATCAGGGCCCTGGCTGAGCCTTGCTCTGAGCACCTGCAGCACATCTCACAGCAACTGCACGGGCCCGTTCGTCTTCCTGGCTGTGTCCTCTCCCCGGAGCCCCTGGCTCACCAGCCCCAGTGCTTTCCAATTTGAGGCTCAGGCCCCTCCCCACCAGCAACCTCTAGGATCCTTCTAGCTGCTCAGCCCGGGAGCCCTTGAGGCCTGACCTGGGCCCACCTCCTGTGAGTCGCCAGCATCTAGCAGGGGTCTGGTCTGCAGGAGCATCAGCGAGGGTGGGTGGGAGTGAAGTTTGAGCAACAGACCCTCCCTCGTTTATTCATTGTGTAAGACAGTAGCTTCCCTGTGCCCAGCTTGGTGCTGAGTGACTTCTCTGTTGACCTCGTTTTCTTTTCTGAACAAAGCAGAGGGCTGGGGGGCATCTACCTGTCTTGTAGATAAGGAAACTGAGACTCATAACTGATGGGTAAACTAGGTCACATGTGAATAAAAGTCAAGCGAGGTTTCAAACCAGGAGAGATGACTCCAAAGACCAGATGCTGCTTTTTGCGCTGTCCTGGCCCAGGCCTGTGGTTTGGTCCTACCAGAGCTCCATCGAGATGGGGTCGTAGAACTGACGGATGAGGAGACTAAGGCTCAGGGGCAGGAAAGGGACCTGCCCAGACTAAGGGCAGCACTCGTGTTCATGTGGTACTCGGCAGTGCTCAGCACACGCACAGGATCTTCTCAGTGACGCGAGTGATGGCCAAGGTCACGCAGCAGTAAGCCCTGAGCCAGGATTCAAACCCAGGTCTTCCTACCTCACTGCTCCACAGCCAGGACAAGCCCCAAATGCCAAGCACGGCTCCCCTGCTTGGCCCCTGCTTCCTGGGCCAGGCCCAGATCAGAATCTTAACTCCTTGTAGAGCCCCCAGCACACCAGGCTGCCACCCACCTCTGAGCCTTTGCCCAGGCTGTTCCCTGTGTCAGGAGGACTGTGCCTTTTCTTCCTGAGGAATTCACATTTGAATTCAGAGCTGAGCTCAGACATGACTCTTCCAGAGAGGGCTCAGAGGCTCAAACCTACTCTCTGCCATATCACTTAACCTCTCTGTGCCTCAGTTTCTCATTTGTGATAGTCTCACATTACAGGCTTGTTGTGAGGGTTACATGCAGTGTCTATGCAATGTGCTGTGCTCAAGGCTGGCTCACGGTGTGCACTCAGTCAGGGAGAGCTGTTAATGATAAACACTTGAGAAAACTGCAGGATCACAGAAGGATGAATAAATAATGTTTGTTTCCCCCCAGGCATGGCAGGTGAGGAGCTGCAGGTGATTCAGCCTGACAAGTCAGTGTCGGTCGCAGCTGGAGAGACGGCCACTCTGCGCTGCACTATGACCTCCCTGTACCCCGTGGGGCCCGTCCAGTGGTTCAGGGGGACAGGGCCAGACCGGGAGTTAATCTACAATTTCAAAGGAGGCCACTTCCCCCGAGTAACAAATGTTTCAGACAACACAGAGAGAAACACCATGGACTTTTCCATCCGCGTCAGTAACATCACCCCAGCAGACACCGGTATCTACTACTGCGTGAAGTTCCGGAAAGGGAGTCCTGATGCGGAAGTTAAGTCTGGACCAGGCACCCAGCTCACCGTGAGTGGTGAGTACAGCGTGGGCCTCCTTTGTCCCCTGGTGTGTGACAACATGTCAAAAACAACGCCCTCCATTATTTGAACAAGAAGAATCAGGCATGGCAGTGGGTGTCTATACTCATGATCTGATTTCACCCCCTTCTATAGATCAGGGAACTTGAGGCCTAGAAAGGTCATGCGAGTTGCTCGAGGCCCCAAGGCTGGTAAATGTGGGGAGAGTCTGGAACCGCCGTCTGCCTGGCTCCACAGCTCTTGCCTTTTCCAATCCCGTCCAGCCCTTTGGATCCAGGGACGAGGGAACCAAAAGTCTGAGTGACTCGCCCAGTCACAAGGCCAGACTTCGCCCTGCCTCCAGAGAGTGCCCCTCAGTGTGACTGAGTCTCCCTTTACTCAGCAGTTACTGAGCACCTACTGTGTGCCAGGCTGTGCCCTGGGTGCTGGGGAAGCCACAGTGGACACAGTAGGCAAAGGCTCTTCTCCCAGGAAGCTCACGTTCTCTTCCCTCCCTGTGAGGGAAATCCACACAGGGCAGGGAGGGGAGGGGAGGACGTGTGTTTCTTCGTTTCATCTTCAGAACATCACACTGAGAGGACATCCCTGGAGGCACAGAATCACTGTTTACTCTGACAACCTGACTGGAGGAGATGCACAGAGGTTGGGTGTTTGCTGTGCATCTGTCCAGAAAACCCTCGTGTGATTCAGGGACCGACTCACATAGTCACTGAAAGCTCCAGACAGAGCTGAGGCATCTCAATGTCCTTCACCCAGGGAAGAGGTACCCCATGTGGATGACGTAGGGCTTCCCCACTGAGGCAGCAAAGATTTCTACCAGAAAGGTTTTTCTACCAGAGGTCAGGGTTTTCTACCAGAGGCCGGGGTCCTGAATCTTGGAATGTCAGTATAGAATGGACCTTAGACTCATCTGGCCCAACCCCACATGTAGAGATGGGGAGCCTGAGGCCAAGAGAAGATGGACACTTGCCCACGGTCACATTTCCAGTGAGTGAGGGGATCTTTCCAGAACCTGATCTGATTCCAGGCAGGCTCCTTCCTGCCTGGCATTGGACACTCTTTCCATGGAAGAGCCTGGTGCATAGTAAGGATGAATAAAAACTCCTTACACCAAACCATTCAACGGGAAGCCAGCATTTCTCCTTTGGTCAGTTTCCCCTCAGTTCAGAATGCCCCTCATTCAGAGCCTTAGGCCCAAGTTACTTGGGAGCCTCTCCCCACCTTCAGCCATATCAACCCCAGTCAAGCCTTCCATACCAGCACCCAGAGCTGCCTACTGTCTCAACAGCTGCGTAAAATCCGTCGAATGGAGATCGCCTCCTTCATTTTTCAGTCTTCCGTCTATGAATATAACTTGTTCCCAACCTTGGGATATTAAAACAGCCCTGCAGGGACCAATCCAGTGGTGCAGTGGTTAAGTGCGCACATTCCGCTTTGGTGACCTGGGGTTCGCCGGTTCAGATCTCAGGTGCGGACATGGCAGCGCTTGGCAAGCCATGCTGTGGTAGGCGTCCCACATATAAAGTAGAGGAAGATGGGCATGGATGTTAGCTCAGGGCCAGCCTTC
The DNA here is from genome assembly GCF_021613505.1 of Equus quagga. NCBI lineage: Eukaryota > Metazoa > Chordata > Mammalia > Perissodactyla > Equidae > Equus > Equus quagga. Next base: position 82,713,645 of record NC_060278.1, on the reverse strand, counting down.
CTCAAAATGAAAAAAAAAAGATTAAAAAACACAAACTTATAAAACAGCCCTGCAGGCGATAACCTTTTCCACGCACCATCTACTCAAGTGGGAGATGCCCTGGAGGTGGCTTTGCTAGGTCAGAGGGTGTGTGTATTTTATTTGTGTGGATATTGACAAATTTCCCTCCAAGACATGGGAGCAGTTGAGTTTCACAACCCCAAGACATAGGCAGGAAAGCTGGCTTTATCCTGACGTTGCAGATATTGCTGAAGTTCCCAATGGTGTCTCCCTTCCCTAGATGATCCCAGTTAGTAAGTGGCTCCACCGCCACTCAGCTCTGCTGCCTCCTAGTAGAGGGCTCACTCCTCTCCCCCAAGCCGCTGCCCTGATGATGCCCTGGATGAGAAGGAGGGAGGCAGAGGGGACAGGGAGCAGCAGTGGGCCACACCTGTGTCTCCATCATGGCGTTCACGCCTATAAACAGTGCTGTGAGGGAGAGGCCATCTGTTGCCTCTTTTACAGAGAAGGACACTGAGGCTCAGAGAGGGGACCTGACCTGAGCAGGCAGGGGAGCCAAGGTTGAACCCCCAGCAGCCTGACTCAGCCCTGCTCTGCAGCACCCTGCTGTGCTTGTCACAGTGTGGGGAAAAGCTCCGACCCTCTTCCCTTTAAAATCTTATATTGCTCTGTTCTTCAGCAATAAGCATTTTTTTTAAAAAGCCCTGTTGGGGAGGCGGGTTAGCTTTCCACCCCCAGGTCAGACAGATCCTGCAGGTGTCTCATGATGGGCTGAGCCTGCTCCTGAAACACCGGGCTCAGCATACGTCACAGCACTCAGGAGTCTCCCCCCGTGTGGTGATGTTGCTCCTTCACCGAGCAGCCTGCGGGAGCAGCTCTGGGAAGGGCAGTGTGGACGAGCAGAGAGGGGCCCGCACTCCCAGCAACACCGTGCAGCCCGTTCCTGACTCTGCAGACTGAGGACGAGGAGGGGAGGCATTGCCTAGAGGTGCTGGGCCCCTGCGAGAGCAAGAGTTCAAATTGTAGACGAATCATCAGGAACAGAGCCCATGTCCTCCCTTTATTGCTGCAGGATCACCAGCCTGGGCACTCCAAGGGGACTCCTCCCTGTAAATGCTTGAAGTCAGGAATCCCAGAGGGAGAGGGAGGGTGGTGGTCAGCATGGGGACTCAGGGAGGTGGGCACTTGCCCTGTGATGGACATGAAAGCTTGGGTGCCATGGGAGATTCCCACTGGGATGCAGTGGGGGGAGGAGACAGTCCCTTCATTTCTCTCAGCCTCAGTTTCCCCATCTGTAAAATGGGGATGATCACAGACTCCTGTTAGGACAGTAGAAAGGATCTGAGGCGCTCTGTGTAAATCACCCAGCACAGAGCAGCACCCCCAAATCCAGCTGTTACTTCAAGGTTGGGACCCAGTTCCCTTTGCTGGGCCTCAATGCCCTCACTAGTAGAAAGTGGATGATCATGCAACCTCTCCAGGATGTGTGAGGAATACAAGAGCCTGGTGATTTTTCCCCTGACGAGGGTGGCTCCTTGTGCTGCTAGGGCTGCGAGAAGAGCATTTGGGGTGTGGGTGCCTCAAAATAGCAGGTGCCCGTGACAGGTCTTTGGAGCTCAAGATCACACGCCCCAGTGGAGTGTCAGGACCCCTCCCAGGAGCTCCTGGGGCTGAGAGCAGCTTCCTGCGCTCTCCACCCCAAAGATGGGCAGCCCAGACGCCCCATTCAGATCCGAGCTTCATCGCTGGGGAAACCTTCCCATCTCTAAACACATGTGTCTCACAGGCTGGATCCCTGCAAACACTCCTGCTCAGCCCCCAGCACCCCCTGCCTCCACCCACCAAGACAGCCCTGAGGAAATCAGTCCTTCGTCCTTTCAGACACTCAGCTTTCTGTAAAGAGCTGATCTGCAGCAAACGCCTGTGATCACCTGTGTGTTTTGAAAGCCAATTCACCAAACTTGTTTCCTGAGGGCATTATTAAAAAAAAGAGGGAAAGAATCATATATTGGGGGTTTCTACTGAGTTTTTCATGGCAGCTGCATGAACAGGATTCAAGACTTTTCTTGGTGTTTCTGCAAAGCTTTTGTTTTACCTAAAACCAGTGGGTAGTTTCAGGACTAGGAATGACCACATCGTATGATAACAGTCACAGGTGTTATTTATTAAGCACCTACTATATACCAGGCTCTGGGTTTTACACACATCTTCACCCATCTCCCAGGGTGGTGTCTTGATCCACTTTATACAGAAACAGATACTGAGGCTCAGGATAAAGAACAGAGATGCTAAAATGAATCAGTTGTGTGTGTGGTGAGATGTGCTCTGCCCTTTACCCGCTGTGCACTCTCGGCCAGCCCTGTTCCTCTCTGAGCCTCATTCCATAAATGGGACCACACTCAGGCCTCCCTCACAGGGCTGGTGGGAGGATTAAGGAGCTGAGGGGCCCAGAGGGATCAGACAGGGTCAGCCTCCCAAAAAGTTCAGTTAAATGGTGACTGATCACAGCATCTTGTCCGTCTAGGGGCATCGGGGCTGCTGGTGTTTTATGACTTGACTTATTCAAGTGACCCTCTGTTCTGAAAATATTTAACGACTTTTAGGGAGCAAGTTTATTATTCACAAAGGCAAATATTTGTGACTCTTGCAGAAGGTGTTGGGTACTAATTGACAATCTGGAGACACTCTGTAGGACCCGTCTACAGGGAGAGGCTGCCCTCACTTCTGACTCACTGATTGTGTGTGTTTCAGGACACTGCTCCATAAGCCTGTGTCTGCGTCTCTTCTGACTTAACAACAATTAAGAGATTAACCGCCTTCGGCTTTCTCAGCTTCAGTGATCTTTGTTATCAACCCAAAACTGTCACGAAAGAAGAATCCAGATTCAGAAAAACATCCTTTCACCCCGACTCTTTCCAATTCAGGCATTGGCACAGTTAGACCTGCTGGATCAATTGTAGAATGAAATAAAACTATGGAGTAAATTCATAAAAACCTGCAGGGAGAGCTCTGGATATGAATTCAGTCTGGGTTAAAGATACATCTATGTTTGTTTATTTTTCTGAAGCATCTTCTGTTTTACTCAAAGCAAAAATGCTTCCACTGCCTGATTTAACCCTCACTGTAACCCGGCAAGGAGAAATGCCGGCCGCCCATCTCACAGAGGAGGAGCTGGAATGTGCCCCAGCCACTCCTCTCATCCACCTGCCAGCCTGGTTCCAGCTTTCATGGCGGGCCCGCTGTGCCACTGCTCTCATGCATTCACTCCTGTAAACGCTTTCTCTGAAGTGAGTAAGGTTTCCAGGGGAGGCCAGCCAGGAACAGTTAATACAGAGTGAGACCCACTAGTAATTGTGTTCCTGTGCCCAGATTGGTGGGAAATCAGCTGGCAGAGCAAGGAAGCTGGACCTTGAACTCGGGCCTGGAATTCCATGCCCCTGCCCCTTACTCAGAGTCTACCTCTGGAGCCTGTTGTCCTCCTCTGTAAGATGAGGATGACCCGCCCTCCCAGCACTAATAGGAGGAGTGAAAAATAATATATGTGAAGCTTCTTAACAGTGTCACACACTTATGATCAGTGATATAGTCACAGTCATGTTTATTGTTTGTAAATGCTCCTTTTGTAGCCAAACCCTCTCCCCCCGTGGTATCGGGCCCCACGGCGAGGGCCCCGCCCGAGCAGACAGTGAACTTCACCTGCGAGTCCCACGGCTTCTCCCCCAGAAACATCACCCTGAAATGGTTCAAAAATGGCAATGAGCTCCCAGCCTCCCAGACCAACGTGGACCCAGAGGGAGACAGCATGTCCTACAGTGTCTCCAGCACAGCCCAGGTGGTGCTGGCCCCGGGGGATGTTCGCTCCCAGGTCATCTGTGAGGTGGCCCACGTCACCCTGCAGGGGGCCCCTCCTCTTCGTGGGACGGCCAACTTGTCTGAGACCATCCGAGGTAGATGCCCCTCACCCCCAGCCCAAGCCCGCACCTGCCCCCAAGTCCCCAAGCCAGCTCCTCCCCCTGCTGTTTCCTCCAGGCCTGAATTGCCTGGAATCCAATTCCTGACAGTCCTTCCCAATCACCAGGCTCCTGGATGTGCTGGTCATTCACTCCTGTTTTAGTGGCGGCTGCCAAGTGAACACCTGCCATGTGCCAAGCTCTGTGCTAGATAGTGTCATCTACTTACCAATAGCAGCTCCAGTCACTGAGCACCTACTCTAAGCCCAGCCCCTGTATGCTTGGTGATTTCATTTATTTTGCTACAGTTATGCTCCCGGTGTATGCCAAGGGCTATGCTTGTTGATTTCACTTATTATGACCCTAATAGGAGCTACCAGTCCCTGAGCACCTGCTGTGTGCCCGGCACTGTGGTTTGTGATTCATTCATATGCAAACAGTAGCCTCAGTGTTTGAGCACCTGCTGCATGCCTGGCACTGTCCCGGGTGATTCCCATCTGTAGTGGCAGGTCAGATATGGAGCCCTCCTCTGTGATCTGTCTGTTCCATAAGGTCAGAGCTTCTGCCCTGTGCTGTTTCAGTTCCGCCCACCTTGGAGGTTTCCCAACACTCCATGGCAGGGAACCAAGAGAATATCACCTGCCAGGCGAACAAGTTCTACCCTCAGCGCCTAAAGCTGACCTGGTTGGAGAACGGAAATGTGACCCGAACAGAAACAGCCTCAACCCTCATAGAGAACAAGGATGGGACGTTTAGCTGGACGAGCTGGCTCCTGGTGAACTCATCTGCCCACAGGGAGGATGCGCTGCTCACCTGCCAGGTGGAGCATGACGGGCAGCCAGCAGTCATCAAACGGCATACGCTGAAGGCCTCTGCCCACCAGAAGGAGCAGGACACAGGTGGAACCCCTGGTGAGCCCTCCACTCCAACTGACATGGCTCCTTTTAAACTTTATCTTTTTTTAAAAAGTAGCAATTAATGCTATTATAGAGTAATCTAGAAGTCTATAAATATAAGGTAGAACTTAGAAGTGCGCTCCCCTCCCCCAAATCCCACCCTCCAAGAGTCAGTGCTGGTAAGAGTTTGGTGCGTGTCTTTATAGATTTTGACATAAATACACGTTAAAGAAAGAAGGGAGGGAGGGAGCTTATCCTGTTCATAGTGTCCTGCCTCCTGCTTTCTTCACCTGACAATGATGACGTCACCATCCATGTCAGCCACCCCCCTCCTCCTTGCTCTTTCTAACCCTTGCCTAGTCCCCCTGGCTGCCATTGCAAGCTTGCCACCCTGGGCATGGGGGCAGGGAGCCTCAGGATGTTTGTGGCTTATCTCACTGTAATCTCAGCTGCAGTAAATGTCCATGTGCATCTTCTGTTCCATGTGCAGCTCTTTCTGTGGGACAGTTTCCCAAAGAGCATTTCTAGGCCAAGAGCATGCCCAATGGGACAGTGATACCACTGCAACTCTCCTGGGAGAGTAAAGGGTGCAGGGTGCCATTTTCTCAGCCCCCTTCCAACATGTTGTTGATGGATCTCTCTTTTTTCTTCAAAATGGCAGTACCTAGTTGGCATTTCGGTGCCACTGTGGAATGTTCCATCACCTGTCATTAGCATGGCTATGCCTTTCACATAGCAGACTCTTGGAATGGATTAGAATGGAGACCATTTTTTTCCTTCGTGCATCCTTCAAGGGAACGAGGAGCTCTAAAGAAGGTGTAGGGCCCTGTCAGGATGTCCCTTTGATGTCACCGGTTCCTGGTTTTCATAGGATGAGTACTGCCCTGGGAGAGAGGATGTGAGGGTTTCTACTCAGGCTCTGTCACAGACTTGCTGGGTGACCTTGGACAAGTCATTGCCTCTCTCTGGGCCTCTGTGCTTGCTCTTGGCAGTGTTGAAAGATGAGCTTCGTGACTCCTCAGCTTTGAGTCTCAGCTGCTGGGGACCATGGCTGTCTCACTCAGCATGGTGGCTTCAGGACCTGGCACAGCCTGGCACATAGTAGACACTCAAGAAGTACTTTTGAAAGGATAAAAGAGTGAGTTAGCTGTTTGATTGGTTAGTTAGGTCTCCAATGAGGTAGAGATGATTTGGGTCTCAATAACACCAGAAGAAGCCAGCGTGTGGAGATTTAAATGACTTGCTCAAGGTCACACAACTAGGGGCATTCATTTGAACCCATGTTTTTGTGGCTCAGAGCCCTGCTCCTGACTACCTAGCATGCTCTAGTGTAGGATCCCCTGCCTGTGCCGTGGGGCCAGCCAAGTCCCTGTCGCCATTTCAAGTGTGTAGTTTCAGAGCTCGTATGCTGGCGCCGAAGCAGCCCAGGTCCCAGGCTGAGATCAGTGGACAGCCCCTGAGATCTTGCAGAGTCCCATAGCCCAGCTAGATGTCTGCCCTTCCTCACTGTGCCTTCCCCCCAGCTGCTGTGGGACACCCCAGTGGTGAGTCAGTTTCAGATGGACCTGTGCTGCCTTGGTGGCTATTCTGTGGTCCACGCAGATGATGGGGAACATGTTTCCATTCCTTGGGAGTGAGGTTTCTGCCCACATCCTGCAGCTGGGCTTCCTCCAGGGCTGGCAGCCACAAGCATTTTCCCTCCTGGCACCTCAGCGTGGTTTTTCACTGCCCGTGGGTGAGCCGCGTGGGGAAGTGTGTGCAGACGCGTGAACGTGCCTGTGTGGCTTGAAATATCTGAGAAGGCCCAGCCAGATGTTCTCGGTTGATGACGCCTGCCTGGTGGTGAAAAGGGGCGGTGGGTTTAATTTTCGCGTTTTTCGTTTGTGTGCATGAAGCCTCTGTTCCCTCTGATCCCCAGACAAGTCTTCCAGCTGGAACGGAATCTTTATTGCAGTGGGCGTGGTGTGTGCCTTGCTGGTGGCCCTGCTGATCGCTGCCCTCTACCTCCTCCGAATCAGACAGAAGAAAGGTGAGTGGATTCCTCTCTTCACCTGCAAGAGTTTGCCCCTGGGCTGTCCTTCCAGAGGGAAAGGCAATGAGAGTGCTTTGGGCTACATGTAGCTTAAGCCGTGAAGACGTCCAGTCCCTTCTGGTTACAGGAAGTCCAGAGGGAGCAGTGCCATGGCTGGTGCAGCACCTGCACCAGGCTGGCCTCTGGGTGGGGCCCTCCTGCGGCCTTCCCCTCGTGGGTGCAAGACACCCATCCCTGCTCCTGGCCTCATATCCTCAGGGGACCACTACCGAGGTGGGAAGCAGGGAGCTGCCAAAGGGGCAAGAGGGTCTCGGGGGGTGGTAATATTTCCCAGGAGCCCCCCCAGCAGACATCTCTTCACCTTCCCTGTCCAGGTTATGTGACCAGCCCTGGGCAGGAGGCCCAAAGGGAGGGGGATAGTACCACCAAGGCTGTGGGGAGGACTAAATGGGAGACGACAAGTAAAATGTGAGGGAAGTGCATGGCACGCAGCAAGTGCCCAATAAATGTTGGCTCTTGTCGTCAGTGTTGCGTGTGAGCCCAGAACCATGAGCCACCTCTCTGGACAGCTCTCCTCACGGTGGCGAGGTGTGTGGCCTTGGACTCCACAGCTGGAGGGTACAAGTCCAGATCCAAGACATGGTCCCCTGGCTTATGTGCCTTTGTGTGTGTGTGTGTGTGTGTGTGTGTGTGGTGGGGATTGGTGCTGTAGCAAGGCCTCTGACTTTGGAATCAGACAAACCAGGGTTCCAGACCCTTGTGATATACTCTAAACAGTCAGTGTGGCCTCCCCAAGCCTCGGTTTCCTCATCTGTAAAATGGGAATGTATAGTGATACCTACCTGGGAGGAGAGTTATGAGACACAGATAAGCTCCTGTGAAATAACAGCTCTGACGCATCCTCAGGCCTCAAATCATGCTGTTCTCTTTCCCACCCTTGGAGGAGACAGTTTTAAGCCAGTGTTTCTGAAACATTTTTTACTACATGTGATAGAAGTGCATACATTTCATGTCTCAACTCAACACACACACACTCCTATAGATGAAATTGGAACTCTATTTTCCTTTTTGTCTTACTCTGTACTAAATTCTCTTAAAAGTGCTGGTTGTGACCCGCTGTGTGCCACAGCCTGTGAAGTGCAGCTTGCCGTCCTGAGCTGCCTTTCTGCACCCAGGCCACAGGCTGAGCTCGGATGGGCACGTTGTGTATCGGTCACGCATCCCTTCTGCACCCCCTCACCTCTGCCCCCCAAGTTTCCCTCTGACGTGGGCTGGCTAGAAGGACTCAGCTCTAAGTACCAGCCGAGCCTCAAGCTCCCCATCCTGGAGAGCTGAATCAGGCCCACCTTTCTGGAATCTGGAAAGAGGTTCCACCAGGAGATCCATGCAGGGGTTCTAAAGTTCCTGGAAAGCCCCACACAGGAAGGACTCCTCCTTGGGTGGGGAAGCGGGGCGACTCACCCACCAAGGGTGACAGGCCAGCCCATCAGATGGCCTTCATGGCAGCCACGCTTAGTAAAATCCCAGCCCCACTTTGAGGCCCATCCCTGGGCACCATGCCAGGCTCCCAGCACACATGAGCTCATTCCTGTGAGCTTAGGCGTCAGTGACCGGGTGTCCAGAGGAGGAATGGGCGTTTGGAGAGCTGCAGACCCTGGTGGGTCTGTTTGTGTGCAGAGCCCAGCTCTCAAGTATCATCTCCAGTGACAGTGACAACTAGCACTCACTCAGCTCTTCTGATGTGCCAGGCACTGTTCTCATCACAGACCCCTGCAGTGGTTTTACTAAACCCATTTTACAGATGAGGAAACTGTGGCATGGGAAGGCTATAAAACTTACTCAAGGCCTCACAACTGGTAAGTGATGGGGCCAGGATTCACCTGGGCAGCGGGTCTGCAGGGACCACATTTGAGACTCTGCACATCCTCCCCACTAATGAGACACCCCTTCATTGGTCCCTGAAGGGGTCTGCCCATCCTCTACCTCAGTACTCACAGTGAAACGTCCTGATTTCAACTCCACCACTTAGCAGCCGTGGGACCCTAAGGAGTCACCCAGTCTCTTTGGTATAAATGGGGTGATCAGTGTCCCATCAGTGGACTCCCTGAGACGACTCGTGTCCCAGCGCTTTGCAACCCATCATCCTCCCTCCACCCATCCTTCCTCCATCCAGACATTAGATGCTAAGCTGCAGTCTTCCTAGCTGGTACCTGCTCATCTAAACATGCAACACCTCCCGGGCACCAAGCGTGAACCTGGCCGTGAGAATTCTTGCCTCGCGGCAGCCTCCAACCTGTTAAAATGCGGTGCGGAGCACATTTGAGTGTGCGTGTTGCTTTTTAATTACACTTTTACAGTGAAATGGGAGTCAGATGCTGGCTGAACCCTGGGGACTGCTCTGTGGGATGCCCTGTATCACAGATTTAGAATCTCTGAACCAGATGGACCCTTTTTGCCTCAAGATCCTTTTTCAGAAAGTGGTGACATTTAAAATAAATGGATGTCCAGCCCAACGCTGTGAGTTAAAGCACTGAAATCTAAGCTCAGAGAGGGAAAATGACCCACCCAGGGTAACACAGCGAGTGAGTTGGTGGCAGAAGTGGGATTCACACCTGCTCCCCCAACTCCCAGCCCTGCTAGAAGCTGTTCTTCGGCAGTGAAAAGCCTTGAGTGGGACCCAGGTTTGTCACAGGGTCTTGGGTAAGGTGTGTGGTGAAGGGAGGTGAGGCCCAGACAGAGTAGGGCATTTGGCCCCTCCCAGGCTGGAGGCTGCTTTTGGATCTGACCTTTGGCAACTCCCAGAGGTAGGAAAGCAGGAAGACTCAGCTCCCTGGTCTTTCTGGATGGAAGATAATAGACACCCCACTGGGCTGGGTGTGGGAGTTTCCTGTGGTTTGAAGGAAATGATTTCAGCAATTCCTCCCAACCTCCCAAGGTCCCTGGAGGTGACCTTTGCCAAAAAAAAAAAAAAAAATGTTACGTAAGAAAAGTGTATTTCTAGGTTAAATAACCAGCTTTTGTTTCTTTTCTCTTTCAGCCAAGGGCTCCACTTCCTCTACAAGGTAAGTGCATGCTGGGTAGGATGCTTTGGCAGTTGTGGTTTGGTTGACTGACCGCCCCCAACACCGCAGAGCACAGCCACACCCACTGACCCTCACTCCCATGCCATCAACCTTTCTACTTCTTTCCTTTGTAAGCTCCTCGCACCAGGTCCGTTTTTAATTTTTGTCTCAAATGAGGGGATTTCAGCACGCGGAGGCACTGACTTCTTGCGTGCTGTCCACAGACAGCGAGACCCTTATCAAATCCCATTTGGGCTGTGGCAGAAGCCTCCACACATCCTGCACGCGCCACCCCCAGATCCAAGTTGTGTACTTTGCTCTTTCCTTCATTCGGTAAATATTTACTGACTACCTTGGCGCGGGTGGCCCTGGGAATGTCGGGGTGAGGAGGACAGAAAGCTTGTGTGCCGTCCTGAAGCCCGTGGCCTGGTCCCAGGCTCAGGCGATGACGTTACATCACAGACAGTACATTAGTTTGTTGATTCATGTCTTCAGTGATTTTTGCTAACTCCCTACTGTGCGTCCGCTCAGTGCTGAGCGCTGGGGATGCAGCAGTCAGCAAGAGCCATGGGGCTCAGATGCTGGTGAGAGAACCAGACAGTAGGTGTGGAGGCGAAATGATATGTCATGTCACATCAGGTGGTGACAAACACAGCAAGGGGATGGAGATTAACGGTGGGGGCTATCTTAGGCCGCCGGCGAGGGGGCCTCTTCTAAAGAGGAGATGTGAGCAGCGAGCTACGAAGGGGTCGTGCCTGTTGGGCGACAGGGCAGGTGTGGCAAAGGCCGGAGGTGGGATGTGCCGGGAGGACTGGAGGAGGCCTCTACGGTTGGAACAGAAGGGACGAGGGGAAGGGCAGGAGATGAGGTCAGGGGGATGCAGGTCCACAGTCTCTTAGCTGAAGCCCTTGCAGCCAGACGTGTTACTAATCCAGACTTTCTCAGCCTTCAGGAAGGCCCCTGCTGTCACCCCCAGAGTAGACGCAGCTCCCCATAATCTGCCACGTGATGTGCCTGCACGGAAACACGCAAACATCCGTGCTAAGGACAATAACAAAAGCCATAAATAGCTTCACGTTCGTTCAGGCCAGGTTTTGCCACCACGCAGGTTTTGCAGCTCTTTTGGTTTTTTAGGGCTTTGTGGATTTCAGAATTGCAGGGCAGGAACTGAGGATTTGGAGTGGAGGCCAGTGGTCCAGGACATGTGGCCGTTAGGACTCAGGTTTTACTCCCAGTGGGTTGAGGAGCCATCGGAGGGAGATGATCTGACTGTTGTTTTAAGAGTATCACCCTGGCCACCATGTGTTGAGCAGTCCCCAGGAGGTGAGGGTGGAGGCAGAGAGGCTGGGGCGGAGGCTGCTGCAAGGATCCAAACAGATGATGGTGGCCTGGACCAGGGTGGTGGGATGGACTGAGAAATGTCAGATTCTGGATATATTTTAGAGGGAGAGCCAAGAGGACTTGCTGGTGATAGACGTAGGGTCAAGGACAGTCCCACGGTTGGGGGCAATGGAGATGCTGTGTGTGTACAGCAAGTCTGCTCATTTCCAAGGGCAAGACTCGGCTCCCATCCTGTGCCTTAAAACCTTCACTGGCTCCCCATGGCCCTCAGGATAGCCCAGATGCCTTGCTGGGGCCCTCGAGCCCCTCATGGTCCGGCCCCACTGACTTGGACAGTTCCACTGCCCGCCACCCTCCAGTCCTCGCAGTCTGCAGCTCAGTCACGCTGCACTCCTTCGCATCCTCCCACACGCTGCATCCTCGCCTTCCTCCTAGGCTTTGTGCACCGGCCTCTCTCCATGAGGTGTGCCCTCCACCCCTGCTCATGTACCACCCAGGGTCTCCACCTCTCCAAGGAACAGCAGTCACAGTGGGCTCTGTGCACTGCGCCCCCTGGAGTTGTGTGACATGGACGCTAGAGTGGGCACCTCTCCTTTCAGCTGTGTGCCTCCTGCTCTTCCTTCTGGGCTCAGAGAGGATATCAGCACCCCCAGGGACAGGGGCCCCTCCTGTGAGCTCGACTGATGCCCCTGCATTGACACCCTGGTGTGTTCAAGGTGTCTCTGCACTTGTCCCTATATTATAACCCACCCCTCTTGAGGGCAGGGACCATTTCCCTCATGTTCACTGCTGAAAGCCACTAAACTTGGCACCATGCCTAGAATGGAATAGGTGCTCATTAAAGGTTTGTTGAATGAATGAATGAGTGCCATCCCAGACCACTGCAGCATCCCCAGTCTCTTCCTGCTCCCAACTCCTAAAGCTCTCCCTCTCGGTGGCTTCACGGCCCCAAATATGGAAGGATCTCTCTTTTTTGTTTTATTTTTATTGTTGTCATTATTTGTTACTTGTCTTATCTCCCCAGTTAGACACTAAATTTCTGGAAGAAAAGGGCAGTGTCAATAATAATGACAACAGCGTCAGCAGCTAACGTTTATCAAGCGTGCGCCGTCTTCCAGGCCTGGATCTGTGCTTTTACCTAGATTAGTCCATTGGTGATTTTAATTATCGCAAAAACCCTGTGATTTACGATTATCCCAATTTAATTGCACGGTGGGTCTCACACTTGAGTGTGGAGCAGAGTCCCCTGGAGGGCTTGTTAAAACACAGATTTCTGGGCCCTGCCCCCTGAGTTTCAGATACAGAACTTGTATTTCTAACAAGTTCTCAGGGTGGTGCTGATGCGGCTGTTCCCAAGCTGGACTTTGAGAACCCCTGTTCTAGAAGGTTATTACTATCCCTATGCGTGGTTGAGGAAACTGAGGCTCAGAGAAGTGGTGTCACATCCCCGAGGTCCCACAGCCAGTAAGTGTTGGGCCTATGCCTCCAGCCCCGATTTCTCTGACCCTGAAGCCAAGGCTCTTCCCCACTCTCTGATGCCTCCTGCTGCCTATTTCTTCTTCCCCAGAAAAGCCAACCATTTTCTGCCTGTTTTTAATTTTTCTAGCAGGAGCCTACCAGGGGAGCCGCGAGATCACTTGCTCCCTTTCATCTCTCTAAACCAAAGCAATAGCTTGTGAGCGGTAATGGTGGTTTCCTACACAGCGGCCGGCTTCAGCTCGGCTGGCTGGGATCACAGGCTTGCTTTCCAGAGGATGTGGGCGTAGGTCGCAGCCGAGCCCCTCAGGGAGGGCGCAAGGGGATGCTGCCGCTTTGAGCTCAAAGGGCCCTTCAGGTTGCAGGGCTGGTGCAGGGACTGGCTCCTTCTAACTCCCTGGGTTGGGAATGCACAAGCAGAACACTGTCTATAATCTTTCCTGCCTCAGACAAGAGAAAAATATGTCTCCGCTCCCTTAATTGGGCACTGGGGTTCATTCGGTTGCTATTTGCTCACTTGTCAGACATTCCCTGCCTTTATACTTGGAATATTTAGAGTTTCCCCGATTCTTTCATTTATTCATCTGGATTGAGCCCAGCTCAGTGCCAGGCCTTAAGCTGGGGGATTGCAAAGGGAAGAGAAAAAGACACAGGCCCTGGTCTCATGGCGCTTTTGATCTGATGGGATAAATGTTCATTCATTCGTTCGTTCATTCCACAAGATTTGTGGTGTGCTAACATGGCACCAGCCCATTGCTAGGTGTCGGCTCTGTGGTGAATGAGAGGGACCAAGTCCCTGGCCTGCCTCCCCATGAGCTCATGGTCCATTGGTGGGGCAGGTTAGCAAACAAACGGGGAGGTTAGTACACGATGTGATGCAGATGCTGACTAAATAAAATAAAGCCGGGCATGGAGCAGAGCTGGGGGGTGGGTGCAGTGGGCCATCAGCGAAGGCTGGTCTGAGGAGGGGTCATTTAGAAGATAGCTGAAGGACGAGAGGGCTCCAGCCGTGGGAATATCTGGCGGAGGGAATGGCCAGTGCCAAGACCCTGAGGCAGGAGCAGCTGGATGTGTTCATGGAACGTGGAGGAGGCCAGGGCAGGGAGTGGAGTGAGCAAGGGAGAGCAAGGTGGAAGACGCGAGCGTCCGAGGGGCCGATCGTGCTGACCTCGCCGGTTAGGACACGGAGATAGAGTTCACTGTGCGAGAAGGGGCTGAGAGTTTTGAGCAGAAAAATGGTGTGACATCAGTTACGCCTTTTACATGTGGAGAAGGGACCCCAGAGGGGCAGAAATAGACGCAAGGAGAGAGGAAGGAGGCCCCTTGGAATCCAGGGAGCTGGGATGGTGGAGATGACGGAACGGTTGGGTCGGATATGTGTTTTGGAGGCAGTCAACCAGCCTTGTGGTGGATTAGACATGGGCTGGAAGGAGGAGAGAGGAGAACCCAGGATTGCTCCCACTTCCGCAGCCTGAGCACAGGGGCATGCTGTGTGGACACTGCTGTTCTCTGAGATAAGAAAGACCAGGGAGAGACAGACATGAAGAAACGGATAATTGCTTCCAGTCTGTAACATGGCTCTGAAAGAGAGGAACCCAGTGTTCTGAGAATGGAGTTCAGGGGTTCAGTGAAGGTTTCCCCAAGAAAAGGCTGTTTGAAACAGGATCTGAGGGAAGAGGAGGAGGGAAGCAGATGAAGAGGCAAGAAGAAATGAGTGTGCAAAGGCCCTGGGGCAGTCTGACTGGCATTCATTCCAAGTCACTTTTGAGCTCCTGGACCTAGTGGTGAGGAAGTATAGCAGGCGGACAGACAGACAGATGGACACAGAAACCAGATATGAAAATACACAGGGAGGTTTGAAATTGTCACAGAAGGGCAGCCCAGCCAGCCCAGCACTGTCAGAGAAGCCTTCCCAGGGAGGTGACCCCAGAGTCATGTCTTGAAGGATACACAGAAGTTAACAGGAGAAAAAGTGGCCAAGGGGTTCATTGAAGGCTGCTGTTGACACGTGAAGTAGCCCTCTTGACATATTCAGTGGGTGAAGAAGTGGGTAAATGAGGGCAGGGGAGCAAATGAGATGGACTTGACCCAGTAGGGAGCCCCAGAGGTTTGGAAGCAGGAGGGGTGTAGCTAGAGCTGCATGATCTCTCTCCCCAGATGGTGCCCCTGGTCCTGGAGGTTCCGTTTCTCTGGCCACGTGGGGCCTGTCATGCCCCAGAACCACTTTCTGAGCCAAGCAGTCATGCCAAACCCATTAATAACCCCGCTGCCAAGCCCCATTGCTCATTTCTGACATTATCCAGGCTAACATCCCCAGAGTTGCCGGCTCGAGAATTTACACAGCTCCTGCAGATGGCTCGCCCTCCACCTTGACCATGACCCTGCCGTGAGCCAAGCCACCGCCTCCAATTACAGAATCAAGTGCATGAACAGCTTCTCTGATTAACCCGGAGATGTGGTCCTTCTCTTTTCTTTTTCTTGAATTATAACACCTAGATGCGTATAATATAGAACACTTGGAGAATATGGGAAACTAAAAAGCAGGAACAAATACCACCCAAAGACCACTGCTGGGAGCATTTTACTGTGATTCCTTCCAGAGTTGCCCACACATTTTTCATAATTGAGATCATTCCACAGAGAATGTTGCTTTTTCACTTACCATTTTAATGTAATCATTTGTAATAAAAAAAAAACCTCATCAACCTTTTAAATCTTTACGAATCTATCCTAATTTCCAGTTGGCAGAGCTGTCAGGTGTAAACCTCCCTCCCCCGTCCCCCTCTGTGACAAGTGCCCCAAAAATGTGTAATTATGAGTCAAAAGATGAGGACACCTTCCAAGCTCTTGATTTTGCCAAGCTGCTTCCCAGAAGGGTGGTGCCAGTTCGCTGCTCCTGGCCACGTGGGACCGTCCCAGTTTCCCCATACCTTGCCCAGCACGAAGGATTATAATTCCTAAAGAGCCTTGCTGATAGAGTAGGTTACAAAATAAAAATAGTGCATAGCTTGAAATTCCTCTTTAGTGAGGTCGACCCTCTTCTCCAGACTTTTGATAAACAGTTGTATTTCTGTCGTGAATCACGCATCCACATCCTCTGCCCATATAGGAAGTGGAACCTAAATGTTATTCTTATCAGTTTGCATGAGCACTTCAGATAGCGAGGATATTTTTATCTGTCTCTTTCCTTTTTAGGTTGCATGAGCCCGAGAAGAACACCAGAGAAATAACCCAGGTACAGTCCTTGGTGAGGTGCCCTTCCCGGGAAACCCGATGGTGTGATTTTCTTACATCAACCGGAGTTGCAGATCCTGTTCTAAATTAAGACTCCTTCCCCAGGGCGGGAGGCTGGGGAGGGTGGAGGATCCTTGCATTCCTAATTTCCCCCATCCTCTGCTCCAGCCAGGAGGGTCCGTCCCAGCCTCCTTGACTCAGTGCCCCCATTGCACCACTCCAGGGGGCCCCCTTCACAATGGGTTCTATGTAAATGGTGCCTCTGGAGTCAGGCTGCAGCCTCCCTTGCTGTGGATCCTGAGTCCTGCCTCCATGCATTTGCCCAGGCTGGTCCCTCCACCAGGAGTACCCGTCGCGGCTGGCTCCCACCTCCTCCTCCAGCCCTTGACGGAAAGACCCTGTGTCCTTCATTACCTCACGCAAGGGCATACTCCCCGGAGCTGGCCGCGTCCCCCCACATTGCTGAGGGATTTCACAGGCAACACGGTTGGCCTGTTTCCGAGAAACCTAGCCCTGCTGCTCACCGCTGACACTGTGAGACCTTGGAGGCACAGGGCTCCTCACGTCTTGTAAGCAGACAGGCCCTGCCCTGCACCCAGAAGGAGAGCACGCCGGCTGTCCTTGACATTTCCCCGCAGTTGTCATCCTTTTAGATGTAATCTGTTGAAAAGAGTCGGCTTGGTAAAAGGCACAGCATTTGTAGGTCAAAACGATGTGGCCTGCTCTCCTGACCCCACACGGCCCCCGGCGGCCCTGGGCAGGAACTCGTGTGGTAATTAGAAAAACGAGACAATTTCCAGGCATGGGAGGGGGACCTTCTCCCTAGTCGTTTTACCTCCGGACTTCTTTCTGGAACTTCCAGGGAAAGGACGATGTTGAGAAGAGCTGGTCATTGAAACCTGTGCAAAATTCTCAGTCAGCCAAGACTTACTGAGCAACCTACAATGTGCCAGGCCCTGGGCAGGGAGCAGGGCAGGCGCAGCCCAGTGCTTGGAGCTTGCAGCCTGCGTCTAGGATTCCCAGTGCCCTGGGCCAGCCCTCCAGGGAGGGGACTTAGTGCTCTTGGCTGGGGTTCCCAGGGAAGAAGGAGTGGGCAGGGGCAGAGGAGCTGTGTGGTGAGACCACAGCTGCAGAGTCCAACAGACTTTGACTCTTTTCCAGCTGTGTGACTTTGACCAAATTATTTAACTTCCCTGGGTCTCAGCTTCTTCACCTGTAAAATGGGGTAAATAACTCCTACCAAGCAGAGTTGTGACAGGGCCTAAGTAAGTTGACCCATGTCATCGCCTGGGGCTCGGAAGCCATCGGGAACTGCCAACTAGGAGTCATGGTTGTCAGCAGCTCCCCTCTTCTTTTACAGCGTAGGTGCCAGGCACAGAGGGAGCCAAGTTTATAAGTCATGATGGGTAATTTTAAGGCTGCAGTTGTGGGTGATAAGATTGGAGAGAGATGCAGGTTTGCCAGGCGGTGGGTGATTGCTAACATTTATTCAGTGTAAGTGCTCACTACATACGTGCCAGGCTCCGTTCTGAGAGCTTTACCTGGCTGACTTCATCCAATCCTCACAGTGACCCTGGCCACAGACACTATTATCATCCCTACTTTACAGATGGGGAAACTGAGGCCCAGAGAGGCTAAGTAAACTGCCCAAAGCCCCTCAGCTGGAGAGAGCAGAACCAGGACTCAAACTCCGGGTTTTGACTGCAGAACCTGTACCACCTGCTAACTGGCACCCATCGATACCCAGTCTGGATGCTTCTGACTCCTCTTGGCTCCCGCTCGCTGAGCCCTAATTTGCCACCCCATCCTCTCTGGGGCTTGGGGCTCCGAGATGACCTTCTCTCCCTCTCATTTAGATCCAGGACAGCAATGACTCACACACCCCTATCCTCCGTCTCCCAGTCCCCAGCTTCACCCTGAACAGGGCTGAAATTGTTGCTACCCGTCCATCCACTCATTCATTCATCCATTCATTCATTCATTACTGATGGGGCTTTTTCTGTGCCACCTTTGGTTTCTGCATCCTAACAAATGCCTAGTGAATATCTGTTGAATTAACGAGTAAATAAATGAATGTCCCCTCCCAGGGTGGGGATCAGCATCTCCTCAGATCCCCAAACAGACACAGTCCTAGGTGGCAGGTGCTGTAATGGAGAAACATGGCTGAGGAAGCACAGAGAAGGAGCCCTGGACCCAGCCGAAGGGGTTCTCAGGATGAAGCGGTGCTCTCGAGCTGAAATGCACAGGGCAGATTGGGTTTCCTTACAAAGAAAAGGAGAGGGGCAGATACTCTAAGCAGAGGGAAGAGCATTGAAAAGGGGGGACAGACTGCTGGAGGAGATGACATTGAGACAGGGCTGTGAGATGGCCACTGGCGCTCAGGATGGTCCCTCAGGCTGTGTGAGGAGGTGGATTGGAAGGTGAGGGCTGGAGGCTGGTGACCTTGGCCAGAGAAGATGGGGCTTCGAATTAGGGCTGAGCGGTGGGAGCCAAGAGGAGACAGAAGCATCCAGACTGGGTATCCATGGGTGGATGAGTGGCTGGGGGCTCCGGGATGACCTTCTCTCCATCTCATTTAGATCCAGGACAACAATGACATCACGTATGCTGACCTGAACCTGCCCAAGGGGAAGAAACCTGCCCCCTCGGCTGCCGAGCCCAACAACCACACGGAGTACGCCAGCATTCAGGCACGCCCGCCGCCAGGGACCGAGGACACGCTCACGTACGCAGACCTGGACATGGTCCACCTCAACCGGGCCCCCAAGCAGTCAGCCCCGAAGCCGGAGCCATCCTACTCGGAGTATGCCAGCGTCCAGGTCCAGAGGAAGTGAACAGGACCGCAGTCATCTCTAGGGCCTGTCCCCACGAGCCTTCCTGTCCCACATGGGGCAGCCGTGATGAGGACAGCCAGCCCGGTTCCCAGAGGGCTGAGGTGGCGCAGGCCCTGAGACCCAAGAATGAGGCTGGCTCTTGTCTCCCCAACTCAGGTGGCTCTCCAGCATTTCCAGGGTGGCCACGGCCCCCTGTCTTGCCACACATGGAGGCTGATGTTGCCAGACCAGCCAGGGAACTGACCTGGGAACTGGCCAGAGCCACCGGGGGTCCAAGGACTCTCATGCCTCTCTCCCTCAACGTGTGGGTCTTGGTCATGGTCTTAGAGACCCCTGACTGCCTCCTTGATGCTCTGCAGCCTGATCTTCCAGGATGAGGAGGGAGAAAACCCCACCCCTTCCTCCCACCACCACCACCCAGCTGGGGCTTTGGGAAAAGTTTTCCCTTTAGATCCAACTGCCCCATCCATGGAGAAACTGGAGAAAGAACCTCTGGGACCCGCATCCCGAGACTTGGGGAGGTTGCTGCCAACAGTCCTGATCTTCCCATCCCCGGACTGATGAGCCACAGGCCCTGAGGGAGGAGAGGACCCTCCGAGGAACCATCACCACCACCACCAAGGAGCGAGTGAAAAAACCCACCTCCTCCTCACCCTCCAAGACTCCTTGAGGACCCATCATCCCAACCGTGACCCTCCATGTGGACCCAACTCTCCTTTCTAGACCTGAGCTTGCTTCCTCCAGCTAGCACTAATTCAGCAACATCTCGCTGTGGACGCCTGTAAATTATTGAGAAATGTGAAACGTGCAATCTTGAAACTGAGGTGTTAGAAAATTTGATCTGTGGTGTTTTGTTTTGTTTTTTTTCTTAAAACGACAGCAGCGTTCTCTTGGCTCTTTGTCGTGTGTTGAAGTGCGTGGTGGTTCTTGTGCAGTCTAAGGTTTAACAGCCGGCTGTCCCGGAGGGCTTCTCGGACAGCAGACCCGGAGTTCCTCCAGAGCCCTGACGATAGCGAAGAAGGTTCCAATTTGGCTACTCCATGGAGATGCTTCGCTTTCTCTCCAGGACTAAATTGGCCATGTTCTCAGCTGAGCCACATGGCTGGTACTGATGCCTTCCGTGCCCCCAGTGTGGTCCGAACCCACCCAGTGCTCCTGCAGGCTGCCTCCTTCCTGGGGCAGTCCTGCCGAGACCTAAGGCCTCAGTCTACTCACCCACACAGAGGGGAGAGGAAAGAGGCCCTCCCTCCCCTCCATCTCACAAGCACTTTAGGGCCATGTAGGGTAGGAAGCTGTGCCTGGCTGTTCTCCCCACCCCTTTAGCAACCTTCCCCCATCCCAGCTCTCTGAGCTGGTCCTTACAGGAGGAATCTTCCATCTCTGCTCTCAAACCCTATTGGGATCAAACTGGAATAAATCCAAAACAGACAGGAGGACTGGGCAGCTGTGAAGCCAGGACTCACCCGCCTTCTGTCCCTCTGTCTCAGGAGCTTGGGCAGAGGCTGTGACCTCGTTACCCTCTGACCCCCCCCACCCTTCCAGTTCAGTGTGGGAGCCCGGCTGGGCCCAGGGCAAGCAGACGTTGCAGGCCCTGTTTATGTGGTCTTCACGTGCAACTGATCAACTCTTAGAGCTAAGACACTCATCTTCACTGCCCCCTGGGACCAGCCATTTGATGCCCAGGGGATTCCTGGCTCAGGCTGTCAGAGCTAGAAGCTGAGCTGTCCTGCCCCTCAGCAGGTCGTCCCGGTGGAAGTCCGGATGCTCAGCGCACCCAGCCCTCTGGGGGACAAAGATTTGGTGTTTTACATGACAGCATCCAGGAATTAGCTAAGCCAACAGCCATGCAGGCAGCTTTGGCCCGACGAGCCAGAGTTTCTCTGTGGCATCTGGGAGCACAGTGGCCCAGCCACCTGGCTCGGGCTATTTCCAAATTCCAGAAGGTTGGCTTGTAAACCTTAGTCTCCCTCTCTTCTGCCCAGAGTGAGCACGTGTGAGAACACACACACACACAATTTTAAAAGAATGTTTTCTTGGTGCCATTTTAATTTAATTTAAGTTTGACTTTTGGAAGGGGAGTAAGAGAATGAGGCCAAGGAAGTCGTGTAGCTTAGCTTCAGCCTGGCAGCCTGGAGAGTCCCATACCTTGTGTATGAACCCCAGGAAAAGGAAGAAGTCGAAACAACAGTGCGGAAGGAGCGTGTTTTCAGGAGTTTATTTTAAGACCGCTGGGAAGGAAACAGGCCCCATTTTGTATATAGTTGCAACTTAAACTTTTTGGCTTGCAAAATATTTTTGTAATAAAGATTTCTGGGTAACAACGACCCTTTGGGTGTCAAGTGTCCATGTCTCTGGGAGTGTGTCCCCCGACCCCAGGAGCCTGGGAGAGGATCGCCTGTGGCCCCAGGGCTTGGAACCATCACAGGGTTTGGGCCTCTCGCTTGGGTTTTATAGACACAAAGACTGTTCCCTGGCTCAGAGGGAGCCGGTGTACGCAGAATTCCAACAGACAACCAAGTTCGGATCCCAGTTCTGCCGCTTTGTAGCTGTGAGAATTCAAGCAGCTCGCCTCTCTGAGACTCGGGCTGTCATGGGAACAATGGGGACCACACTACCTTCTGCCAGGGTTAGTGTGAAGATGACGGGGTCGTGGGGCACCGAGCCCCAGGCTTGGCACATAGGAAGCCTTTGCTAAGCGTTGGGTCATTCCTTCCCACCCTAAACATTGCACGGGGGGGGTCTGGTTGCCCCTCACGACCCAGGGCATCTTGGACAAGCGGGCCACCCTCTCGGAGCCTCACTTTCCTCCTCTACCAAATGCAGGAAACCTACTGCTTGTCCTAGAGTGTCCTTGCCAGATGACTCATGTCAAGTGCTAGTATACAGTAGGTGCTCAATAAACGTCACTTTCCTTACCTCCTCTCCATCTGAATATTAATCATATTAGTGACAATTAGATAATAATGTTAATATAATATTAATAATACTTAGTGTTTACTGTGTGTCAGCACTTTGCATCGATTAACTCCTTTAAACCTCCCACTCGAGGTAGGAAACATTATTGACCTCATTTATAGACAAGGCACAGAAAGGTGGTGTAACTTATACAGGGTCACACAGCAAATGAGTGGTGTTACTGAGACCCAAACTCTAGCTGTCTGACTTCAGTGCTCAACTTCTAACCACAAGTTAATAATCAATGCATAGTGTATTGGCACAGACTGCAAATTTATTAGCAGTAATAATAGCTAATGCCTGCTACGGTAAGAAATTCACCAAGTGCTTTACAGTATTGTGAGGTAGGAATTCTCATTACCCTATTTTACAGGTGAGTAAACTGAGGCACAGAGAAGGTAAGTCATTTCCCCAGTGTCCCATGGCAGAACAGGGTTTGAACCCAAGGAGTCTGGCTCTCCCCCACCACACTGTACTGCCTCGTTTCATTCCGCCCATTTTGCAGAGTAGGAAAGTTGAGGCTGAGGAAGCACGCATGACCTGGCCCATCTCACACAGTGAACTCTGGTGGAGCTGGGCCTGGGAGCACCCCCAAGCCCTGGGCCTGCTCCATGTGATCAGGGACCACGGCAGGCAAGGAGCCTCCCAAGACTCAGAGGTCGCCTGCTCACAGGCCAGGCCCTCGGCTGAGACACAGAACCCGGCTCCCGGCCTCCCTCAGGGCTGAACCTGGGAACTATGTGCCGCTTGCTGGGATGAGGGGATCAGGGCACAAATCCAGGCCAAGAAGCCAGGGAGATGCCTTCCGTTTTCTGGGAAGGTGGGGGATGACGGACGGCGGGTCCAGGCAAGGAACCTCGGGGAATGTATTTTATGCAGCGCCTGGGCCTCACTCCTCCACCGCCCAGACCTCCAGGGCTGCGAGTTGGCAGGCGGAATGCGAGCTGATGGGAGCCAAGCGACCCTCTTCCTGCCCACCAGGAAATCACTCAAGCATTTGGCATTTATCGGGCAGCTCCTCCGGGCTCCATGTCATCTAAAGGAGAACAGTAGGACCCCGCTCCCTGAGGACCCAGAAGCCATCCACAGCCCCCACCCACTTTACATGATAATCAGGAAAATCTCTGCCCCCTCCTCAAATGCTAATGCCCAGCTGTAAAAGCCCCTGCGTCTTCTAGCATATTCCCACCAGCCAAGGTTTCATCAAGGCTTATTTATTTCATTTCATTGTTACATAAACGTTTACTACGTATCAGACAGTCTCCTGAACTCGGTCCAAATATTAATATTAATTCACTCCATCCTCTTAACAAACCTATGAGGTAGGAACTATGATTATCCCCCGATTAATAAAGAAATTGAAGCACAGAGGGATTACCCATCTTGTTCAAGGGCCGCCAGCCAGGAAGCGGTGCTGCCGTGGCTGTGGGTGGGCCCTGGATGGCTGATGGAGGCTAGCTGTCCCTGGAGAGAGGGTGGGCGCCACAGACTTTTCAGGTGCACTGGGCTCCATCAGGAGCCAGGAAATGCCACACGCTCTCACCCTCGAAGCATCAGAGCATCAGAGTGGTCCCAGTCACCTGCCTGGTCACCAGCCAGCTGACACACCCTTGGGCCTCCCCAGGGCTCAGCCTGCCACCGCTGAGGTCCCCACTGTCCCCCTCACCCCCTTTAACCATGGCCCTGTGCTTGACCAGGGTCTCCGTTTTTTTTCTGAATACAGAATTATGAAATTGAAAATGCTTTCCAAAAAGACATGTGCCCCAGATATTCAAAACCAGGGAAAAACCTTGGTGACAGAGGTCAGAAGGAGCCTATCCTTGGAAGGAGGCAGTGACGGGGAGGAGACGGAGGGGGCCTCCGTGGCGACGAAATGTTCTGTATCTCCATCTGAGTGGTGGTTACATGGGATCCCTTAAAAATCCATCAAGTGCACACTTAACGTGTCTGCAATCCCTGTGAATAACTTACACAATTTAAGAAGACTAGTGCCCTGTCTCCCTGGGGACTCAACCCACCCCAGCTTTGAGGCCTGCCCCAACCTGACATTTTCTTAAAGATAGTGTCAATGCCACATCTTTGGTCTCGGCGCCCAGCCCAGCGCCTGGCCCAGGTGAGGGGCTCGGGGAGCGTTGCTGAGTTCATATGAAAGATAGCATCCAAGGGACCAAAATAGCACACGAAACGGTGAAAGAAAAAGTGCCGAACTGGGCAGCGAGGCCAAGGCCGAAGACAAGGATGAACCATTTATCTGTCTTCGCCACGTCTACTGAGATTCCCTTGACTCCTCTCCCCTCCCCACTCACCCTCCGCCCACACCCCTCCTCCCTCCACCCAGGGCACGGGAGCCAGCGTGGACTGAGTCCTCACCCTGTGACCTCGGGCAAAGGACTCCACCTCTGAGCCTCGGTGGTCACCTGTGAAACGCCATAGTACAAGTCTTCCCCTTGGGGACCGAGGGAAGGTTAAATAGGAACAGCTCTGAGGACGTCTGCAATGGTGTGGGGCAGACCGCAGTGAACCCGCACACATATTCACACACACTCACATCCACCCCCCATATTCACACACATTTGCACAATCACACTCACGCATTCACACCTACTCGCTCGCACACACCATTCACACGCACACACTAAGGCCAGGTCCTCAGAGGAGCTCAACAATGGCGGGTCTCCTCTCCTGGCTGAAATACTTTTATCAAGTCCCTTCCTCCCTCATCAGCCTGGGGTGGCTCCCAGTTACCCACTCTGGGGACTCCAGCACCCCAGCCTGGTTTCCAGGGTCCTCTTCCTTACACCCCAGCTGACCCATCAACGCCCCTTCCTTACACCCCACCTCTTCCTGCTCCTCCCCAGCCTGGACTCGACTCTGGCCAGGCTGGTCTTCCTGTCCCACCAAATACCAGGCAGGGCCGCCTTTGCCCGCCCCGGTCCCACAGTGAATCACCCTCCGCCCCAGTGACGTGGTTCCTCCCCACGCCGTGACCCTGAGCTCCCCAACACCAGAACTTCATTTCCCATCTTTGGGA
The DNA here is from genome assembly GCF_021613505.1 of Equus quagga. Classification (NCBI taxonomy): domain Eukaryota; kingdom Metazoa; phylum Chordata; class Mammalia; order Perissodactyla; family Equidae; genus Equus; species Equus quagga. The sequence continues at coordinate 82,688,834 of NC_060278.1, read as the reverse complement.
TCCGGGCCCTGGAAGGAGCGGGCCTGAAGCCCACCAGGTGCCAGACAGGATCCCGAGCATTTGCATTCTTTATTTCCCTGAACCGTCACTGCCTCTGGAGATGGGAGCTGTGATGTCCACTTCGCAGATAAGAAAATTGAGGCTCGGAGAGGAGAAGAGATAAGCTTAAGATCACCCATTCAGCCAGTAATTATTCCTCAAGCTTCTCTTGTGAACCTGGCCCTGTGCAAAATTCTGAGGATACAATGTTGACAAAAGATGAATCACAACCTGATGAGCTCATGGGGTGTGAGGGAGCCAGAACTTCTGGAAGTCCCAACATGTGGACAACTGCCACTGGGATGAGGGGGCGTCAATGTGTAATTTTCGGAAGTTATAAAACATGATATATACAAATACAGAGTAGAAAGTCAAGCTCAAGTATACCCCCCATAGAATTAATCATCCTTTAGTGGGCCTTTTAAACAATGCACCAGTGTGGCAACAAAAGGAAGTGCCACCTTCTTTGCCTTCTTTCCAAGTTTCGGATATTTTTCTTATTAGGGGAAAGTTCACAGGCCTCACTCAGCCTGCATGGGACAGAAAAGGCTCCCTGCAGAGAAAATTCCAGAGCTGAGACCTAAGAGATGAGTAAGAATTAGCCAGATAAAGAGGGTGCGGAGGAGCCAGCACCAGGCAGACGCAAGCCTTTCCCATGTGGGCTGGCCCTGGGCAAGCTCTGCAACCCCATCTTATATTACTCTCCCCATCACCCCCTGCACTGGCAACACCAGCCTCCTAATAGTTCCCGGAATGAGCCACAGGGCCTTTGCACACACTGCTCCCTCTGCCTGGAACACTTGCTGGGTCTTTCCTGCTTGTCCTCCCATCCAAAGACTGAGTCAAGTTTCTTTGTTAAACACCACCATAACAACCCTGTCCAGAACTTCCCTTTTGTAGCCCTTGTCACAATTTGTAATTACACATTTACCTCGTGATTACTTAATGAACATCTCTCTCTCCCACTGCCCTGGGAGCTGCCTCAGGGTAAGGAGGGTCTTGGCTTGCTCACCAGTGTTACTCCTGTGCTCAGCCATAGATGCATCAAATAAATGTTTGGTGGATGGATGGGAGGAGGGGTGGAGGGATGGGAGGATGGAGGATGAGTGGATGGGAAGATGGGAAGATGGGAAGATGAATGAATGGATGGGAAGGAGGGAGGGAAGATGGATGGATGGATGGATGGTTAGATGCATGGGAGGATGGATGTGTGGCTGGGGAGGAAGGAAGGAAAGAAGGAGGGACGAAGGAAGGGCCAGAGGGGGTGAGGGAGGAAGGAAGAAAAGGTGAGGAAAGAAGAGCATGAAGAGCATGTAGAAAAGCCCAGCAGCAGGAGACGGCGGCATCTTAGCAGAACTGAAAGTGCCCCAGCTGGCAGGTTTGCAACTAGGACTCAAACCCCGGTCCGTCTGACTTTTCCCACTGAGTCCCTTTGCCTTTCATCGTGATCCTGGGTTCAGAGCAATCACTTCATAAAAAATTGATGCATGCTCCCCAACAGGCAAGGAGCCAGTGACCCTTGTCTGAGTCTTTGATGCCTCGTCTGGGAAAACTGGGCCTATACTTAGAAAACAGGATGAGAGATTGCAATGATCCTTCTCCATCCTGCAATTGCACAACCCTGGCACGGCTGGTGGATGGCCCAACGTCGAGAGCAGGCCGGGCGCTGCAATCGTGTCCTCCTGGCCCCACTTCAAGGACAACAGGCCGAGCCCTCTGGTGGAAGGTGCCGTTCCCAGGCGCCCGAGCCTTCTGCCCCCGCAGGCCTGCCCTGGGCAGGATCAGCTGGCGCGGCAGCCGGTCTCGTGGATCTGGGCCACAGCCTGTCTCCAGAATGAGGCCGGGTGAGAGTTTAATGGGGAGAAGCCTGTGGCCTGACTGCGGCTGTCGGCTCCGTCCTGCCCCGGCTCCCCCAGTGCCAGTAAATGGACTCGGCGCACACGTAGATGAACGCATTACCGCTAATATCGTGCGCGGGATGCAAAGGAGCCCGGGCAGCTGGCTGGGAGCTGCCATTATGGCAGGACCTTTTGCTGGAAAATTTTTCTTGGGGCAATTAAATCTTCTGCTGTCTCTTTGCAGGGAGTGCCAGCCTGCATTTTAATTATCCTCAAAAGAGGGAAGTAGGGGAAAGGACACCAGGCAGAGAATTAAAAAATAACAATCTGCTTTATAAACACGGCCGTCATCGCGTGGCTGTGCATCCATTCGGAAGGTTTCTCTCCGTCGGCTCCACGACGCCCCTGACCTCTGGGCTCCAGGCTCCCTGGAAGGTTGGGAGCGGCCCTCTCGGCGACGGGGACGAAGGGAGAGGGGCTAGGAGCGGACGCTGTTTGAGTGTGGGATGCGGGTCCTCTGTGGGGAGATCCCCAAGGCCTCAGCATCTCTCACAGTCCTGTTTGTTCTTCACCACATTCCGTGAAGTGGAAATTATTGACCTCAATTTACCGACGAGGAAACAGAGACTGAGAAAATAATGGGTAATAACATGAGTTAGAACAATAAAAAGGAGCAAACTCCTGATACACAGGACAGTGTGGATGAATCTCAGAAAAACAGCGTGCTGAGCCAAATAAGCCAGATGCTCAAGAACGCACGCTGTGTGATTCCACTGATGTCAAGTCCAGAACCAGGACAACGAATCCATCAGGACAGGAAACAGAGCAGTGGGGGCGGGGCGGGGGAGCGGCTTGACCCAAGGGGCACAGGGAACTTTTGGGGAGATGGCGGCGTCCTTTGTGCCCATCGAGGTGGCGCTTTGCATGGGTGTATATCGTTATCAACACGCAGCGAAGTGCATACTGAAAATGAGTGCATTTTATTGTTTGTAAGTTATAGGTTAATAAAGGTGATTTGATAATAATAATTAAAAAAATACGAGTTCATATGTGTCTAGACCCTACTCTGTGCCAGTCCTTATTGGAAATGCTTTCCATGTCTGTGACGTGAGCACTGTGGGGACCCCATTTTCAAGATGAGGAAACTGAGGCACAGAGAAGTTAAGAAACTTCCCCCAAGGTGAGTGGTTGGTGAGAGGCAGAGCCTGGGTTCAAATCCAGACCCACTGACTCCGGAGGGAGCCTTACAGCCTTGGAAAGAAAGTTCAGTTACCCAACTAATGCGTGCTAGATGCAGGATGAAGCCCCAGGGCCTTTTCAGTATGACAAAACTGGTGGAAGGGGAAAATTCGATCATTCCAGAAGTATTTACCCAGCATGCTCGGCAGGTCACCCCGGGGACACGTAGGGTGCAGCAGAAAGTCCCTGGTTCTTGGGGGATGAGGAGACACATGAGAGAGGGTCACCAAATCACAAAATAAATGTGAAGCTGCAGTCAGGGATGGGTGCCCAGAGGAGGGGTTTGCAGGGGCCCCAAATGCACAGTCCCAAGCAGAGTTTGCCCAAGACCACGCCCTCCTCCTGTATCTGTGAGGAATGAGCGCTGCCCGGGCGCCCACGGAATTCCCGGGCCACCTGCTTCTCACTTGCTTGCCCTTCCGAGCCGTGTGTTCCGCTGATGCAGGACAGGTTTTAAAGTCTCATCTTTCAAGAGATGCAGCAAAGGCCCCTTGAAATCGCCCTCCCTGCTCTTGACACCTTGCGTGGAGCTCAGCTATTTCAAGAATGACCCCTGCGCATTCCCCTGGCCAGGGGCCCAGGGAGTCGCATTCCAGCGCAGTGGGAGCAGCAGTGGGCAACAGCTGGGAGGAGCGTCTGGGCCCTAAGGGAAGATCCTTGTCCTGAGCCAAGGCCCTGTGGAGACCCGGTGTGGCCTTGGCTCCAAGAAACAGAACACGGTTTTCAGGCAGAGAAGGCTGGTTCCCCGAACATTTATAAACTTTGCTAAGAGCTACCGTGTGTTGAGGGCCTGTGCTGGGCCCTTTGGGTGCACTATCCAATTTATTCCTCTCAGTAGCTCTGGACCACCACCCTGGATTCCTCGTTGAGCACAGAAAAGGGAAGTGACTTGCTCAAGTTCACACAGTGCTGTAAGAACAACATTGGAAGCCGGACCCCTCCCCTGACATCCCGGGGCCTCCCGGATCTCACCTCAGCCCCTCTCCACTCCCTAAGATAACCACTCTACACCATTTAGTGAATGTATTTTTGGAAGTCAGACTCTCTGGATTCATTTTCTGGCTCCTTACTTTCCAGCTGTGTGAACTTGGGCAAGTTTCTTAACCTCTCTGTGTCGATTTCATCCTCTGCAGAATGGTGCCTAAAACTGTACCTACCCCAAAGGGTTGCTGTGAAGATCAAATGAGACAAGACAATCAAGGTAAACGTGGTTAGAACTGGGCCTGGATGGCAGTGAGCCCTCAAAAAACTGGTAGCTTTCCTATTGTATAGACTTCTGTCCTACATCCATGGGCTCATATCCAACTTCTTTATATATTTGAGGCACCTTTCCAAGGATGACTTAGAGACCTACCTCGTTCTTTCAGATGGCTTCATAGTATTCTCATTTCATTCATTCATTTGTAAGTGGCGGCTTCAATGCACCAGGCCAAGGCGCACAACACATTGAGTCCTTGCTCTCAGTTCTAGTGGGAGAGACGATTAAGAAGCACACAAATAACTAACTGAGGTCATTTCACCTTATGCTGAGTGCTAGGAAGGAAACAAGATGAAGGAAAAAAGTGATGGCAAGATCCTGGACAGAGGAGAGACAACTATTTACATACAGAGTCCTAACTCCCCCCAGGACATGGCCTTCCTTCTGCCACCAGCAGAAAGAGGCGGGAAGGCAAGGGAAGAACCTGGGCTAGAATATTCCAGGCGGAGGGAACAGCCGGAGCAAAGGCCGTGAGGCTGGACTGAGCTCCGTGTGGTTTGGCTAGAGGTAGAGAAAGAGCACTGTTGAAATGCTGGTGGAGAGGTGGGCTGGGGCTGGTGACACAGGACCTGTGAGCCATGGTGGGGAGCTGGGGTTTTATCCTGAGAGAAGCAGGAAGCCGCTGGAGCAGAGGAGCAGACTGCTCTAATATGCATCTTTTTTTTTTTCTTTTGAGGAAGATTAGCCCCGAGCTAACATCTACTGCCAATCCGCCTCTTTTTGCTGAGGAAGACTGGTCCTGAGCTAACATCCATGCCCATCTTCCTCTACTTTATATGTGGGACGCCTACCACAGCATGGTATGCCATGCGGTGTCATGTCCACACCCGGGATCCAAACCAGCAAACCCTGGGCCGCTGAAGCAGAATGTGCGAACTTAACCGCTGCGCCACTGGGCCAGCCCCTCTGATATGCATCTTTACAAACCACTCTGGCTGCTGGGTAGGGATGGACCGGAGGGGCACTAATGGAGGAACGAAGAAGGTCATGAATTCCCCATTGATGGAGGTTTGGCTATTTCTATTTTTTCCCTGCTTGCAAACAATTTTACCGTAAGCATCATTGCCCAGAAATTCCTAGAAGTGGGATGGTCGGATTTAACACAAAAACATTTTTTTCCACATCCAGATTGCCACATTGCCTTTCATTGCACTGCCGTTATCCACGCTGGAGTTGCAGTTCCCTCTCTGAACGTCCTCCGCCTGCTTTGCTCCTGTGACCGCTCTCCCCCACCTCTCCAGCCCTGGCACCAACCCACAAGTCTTGAATGCGTTCCTATTTCTTGTTGCAGTCTGGAATTACCAGTCGTTTAGAAGACAATCTCAGAATCAGGCTAAGTGCTCAAAAGACTGCCCAGCGGTTGCCTTTTCCAGTGGGAGTCAGAGAGAAGCCTCCAACACTCCACAGAGCGCCAATTTACCCCATTCTTCCAACCACCGAGAGAGAAGTTGCTTCTTTTTTTTCTGTTCGGCTGTGAAAATAAGGCACGGCACTGAGACAGCAGAGAAAACAGGTCCTGGGGTCACAAATGACGAAGGGCCAGACGGAACACCCTTCTCCCTACCACTCTGAGCACTAGGAATGGAGAGGGCCACTGTCCTCTGAGCCCTCTGCCCCCCATCCTTCCGGGGCCCACCTGGCTTTGTCAGTGTCCCCTGGTGGTGGCCACCACCCACTGGCCGGCCTCCTGGCTTCCACTCCATACCTGCCCCACTGCCAGACTTTCCTTTTCATAAGCGGCCTTGTTAAGGAAAGGATTTTCTTTTAATCAGCAGCCACAAGATCTGCAGCAGTGTTGAAGCATAATTTTAGTATTTTCTCATCACCTAGGGCTTATTTGTGTTGTTTATTTTGGGGAAGGGAAAAGGCTGCTAAGACCTCAGAGATTCATAACTAGTGTGCGTGTGGTGTCTGTTTTTAATCTTGGCCTGTGGAGAAGCTTTTGAAGATGGTTTATGTTATCTTTCCAAGACTAACCTGGTGAGTAACTTAATTGAGAGAGGATTTTGCAAGAGTCTGCTTCTTAACATTTCATCTTTGAAGACAAGTGACTTTTTCTTTCCAGAGCAAAATAGATGGAGAGCAAACTCTTGATGCAGATAGTAATTATTATTCATTAGCTGCTTATGAGGGGTCAGCTGCCAGATTGGACCCGTGGCCTCATTTTATCTTCTCAGCGACTCTGCAAGGGAGGTGTGCATTTTGTACACGTTTTACAGGTGAGGAAACTGAGGCACAGAGAAGTAAACTTACGCCAGGCTGCAGAGCTGCTCAAGAGCAGAGCCGGGATGCAGCCCCGTAGCCCCAGGACCCTTCCTTGTAATCATGGTTTTCACCAGCTGCAGGGCCTTGAACTGTGTCAACCTGGCTAAGCTGGAGCTGCATGTCCCAGAATTCCTTTCCTGCATGGTTCTGGGTTGACACTGGCCACGTGTGCCATTTTGCTCAAGATTTCAAAGGCACAAGTGAAGGAGCCACCATCGTTTTACGCTCTGAAGGTCTGTGCAGGGCGCCAAGCAGAGAGGCGGCTCACTCAGGTTGTTGCTGACCTGCTGTTCATCTCGTGGGCGAGGGGCGCAGAGCTCAGAGTGGCAGATCCTGCAGCTCCCGTCAGGTCTCCTCCAGCTTCTGAGTCCTCCTGCAGGTCACTGTGGCATCAAGGTTGGGGGGGTGACACATAGACATAGAAGCCGAGGAGACAACCTGCACAGATAGCCCCACCACCTCGCACCCTGCAGGAGGTCCCACCCTGTGGCATATCCTTCCTTCTAGATCACTCATGAAGGTTCTGCTCCCTGGGGACCGTGACGGAGGCACAGGGGGTTGAGTTGTATTTGGAAAGTGGCCTGCTCCCCTCCACCTAGATTTGACAGATTGAGCAAATAGAAGTACAGAAAAACCAATTAAATTGGAATTTCACACAAAGAATGAATACTTTTTTGGTAAATATATGTCACGCAATATTTGGGACATACTTATACTAAAAAATCACTTGTCGTTTATCTGAGATTCAAATTTACCTGAGCGTGCGCATGCTGGGTTTTATCTGGCCACCCTACCTCCAACCCCCAAGAGACGCCCTTCCAGGGGGACCCACAGAACTGAGCCTCTTCATTTGCCAGACGTGATGAGAAGAACACTCGAGGAGGCACTCAGTCAGCATGGCAGAGCCTTGGGGAATGGAGTAGGGAAGGCTGAGGTTGGTCCTTGCAGGGCCTCAGTTTCCCCTCATGGGCTACAGTGTGAAGCTGGGAAGTCCCCAGGGAACCCCAAGTCCAAACACTGATCATCACCACCTTCAGGATAAAGTCCCAGTTCCTTAGTGAGGCATTTAGGGCCCGGCCTGCCCCCTGCCCTTGCCTCCTGCCTGGCTCACACAACCACCTACAAGGACTTGATAGTCCTCAAAGACAGTCTCTCCTTACTTGCAGGGTTTTACCTTCACTCTTCTCCTTGCCTGGAATGTCTCTCCCTCCCTTGAATGCCATTTAAACTCCTATTCACCCTTTATACCTTTAATGCCACCTCTTCCCAGAAGCCTTCCCTGACCACTGCAGGCAGAGAGGCACCTGCCTTCACTTCACAGTCCCTTTGGTCTTCTTTCACACTTAGATTACAATAGAATCACAGATTGTGCATGTTTAATATGCTTTGAGGACAAAGAGAAAAGAAAGGTGAAAAATTAAATAGAGCACCAGTGGCCCACTGAGCACATGCACGCCCTGAGTGGATGTCAGATACAGGTGGGAGTCTGCTCTCGGGGGCTCAGTCCCCCAGGGCCTCTTGTCCTACAACTACCTGAAGGTAAGTTTAGACTTTGACGTTTGTTTTTTTTTTTAAAGATTGGCACCTGAGCTAACCTCTGTTGCCAATCTTCTTTTGTTTTTCTTCTTCTTCGCCCCAAAGCCCCCCAGTACATAGTTGTATATTCTAGTTGTAGGTCCTTCTAGTTGTGGCATGTGGGATGCCTCTTCAACATGGCCTGATGAGCAGTGCCATGTCCGCACCCAGGATCTGAACCAGCAAAACCCTGGGCCACCGAAGCAGAGCGCATGAACTCAACCACTCGGCCACAGGGCCGGCCCCGATAATTTTTTTTAATCTAGCAGTCTAGGATTCAAGAATGAGGGGTTTGGCAGACCAGACTTGCCTAAGTGCAGATTCCAGTTCTGCCACTTACTAGCTGTGTGACCTTGAGCAAGTTGCTAACCACCCCGGGCCTCAGGCTCCTCATCTGTAAAATGGGTGTAAGGAGAGTACCAGCTTCATAAGGTTGCTGAGAGGATGAAATCAGCTTGCAACATGTAAGGTGCTCACAGCAGCGCCTAATACCCACTGACATCACAATCTAAGATTTCACCAAGCCCATGAGCCCCGGGGAAGGGAGAGCAGCATGTCCAGCGCCGCCGAGAAGCCTGGCTACGCCGGACTCGCTCAGAGACAGCATGGCAGTCTCCAACCCTGTGTCTCCTGGGGCTGTCGCAAGTGTAATTTGCATTATACTTGATTTTTGCTTTCCAAGCTGACTCCACTGAATAGCACCTCAGAGGAACATAACCAGCAGATTTGTTGTTAGTGCCATCCAGTCAGTTCCAATTCCTGGTGACCCTGTGGACACCAGAACAGAACCCCACCCTCTGGCCATCCTCTCACCTTCCAGCACTGTATCAGACGATGCTCCACTCCTGTTCACAGGGTTTTCATGGCCAATTTTTTCGGAAGTGGGTGGCCAGCTCCTTCTTCCTAGTCTGTCTTAGTCTGGAAGCTCTACTGAAAACTGTCCACCATGGTGACCCTACTGGTATTTGAAATACCAGTGGCATGGCTTTCAGCATCACAGGAACACACAGCCCCCAGAGTATGACAACCACAGATGGGTGGTGTGGTTCCCTGACTGGAAATGAACCGGGGCTGCAGAGGTGAGAGGGCCAAATCTTGACCACTAGACCACCAGGGCTGGCTAACCAGCAGACAGTCCCCGGCTACAATCACCATCCTGCCATCTCTAGTTGTGTGACCTTGAGCGAGTTGCTTCAGACTTACTCATCTCACCTGTCAAATGGAGATGATGATACTCACCCTGCAGGGCCATGAGGAGTTAACCTGTGCTAATCAAGACTCAAGGAGGCACCCACATATGTGGAAGGAAGGATGGGAGGAAAGAAGGGAGGGAGAGAGCGAGGAAGGAAGGAAGGTGGGTAGGAAGAAGGGAAGGATGGAGGGAGGGGAGAAAAGGAGAGAAGGAAGAAAGGGAGAGAAGAAGGAAGGATTGTCCCCTTTTCTCCTTTGGCCACCCACTTGTGTGACAACAAGGTTCTGATCACGGTAATGGATCATCAGCCCCCGATCATTCTCATATCTCTTTCTGGAATCACAACGTAGGTTTGCACTGTCTAATTTATTATTATATGGTGCAGTGCAGGGTAATTATACGCTGTGGTATAATTTGTTATAACTTGGGCTGAGGCCTATAACTGTATAATTTATTATTATACAGTACAGCACTGAATAATACGAAGAGTATATAATTTACTTCAGGCTTACGAGCCTAACCTGTAATCCAAATGCAGTGCGCAGCCCCTGCGGATGAGTTAATGTTTCTACGGAAACCTCAACTTAGACATTTCTTCATTTCCAACTCTTCTCCTTGGGCTTCTCAGAGTACCACTTGGTCGCAAGGTGCCAAGTCCCTGGGACTCTCTGAGCAAGGCCGAAATCTCAGGCAGCCCTGGTCCAGCAGAGCGGGACTTCCACACTGGGTCATAGCCAAGGAGGGCCCAGCGCTATTACCCTGCCCATGAACTTTGGGAGGCCACAGCTTGCCCAGGAGGATGCCGGCAGCAGGTGCAGAACCGTGACCAAAATCCAGTTTCCTGGGTCCCCAGCAGGACCCCTGGCTTGCGATGCCTCCACGCATTTCTCTGATAACTCTTCTTTGTTCTGATCTCAGCACCAGGAGTATATCATTGAACCAGCAAGGTTTCCCCTCGTGGAGCTTTCATTCTGGGAGTGGAGAGCTTACATCTCTCTGCTCCCTTGTTTCTCAAGTGTGGCCCCTGGATCTGCATCCCCTGGGAGCTGGTTGGAAATCCAGCCCCTCGTCACCTCGAGCTGTTGAAGCAGAGTCTGGATTTTAACCAGACCCCCGGTGATTCACACGCATGCGGGAAGCGCTGCTTGAGCTACAAGCTTCAGAACTATTTCCTTCTGCACATCCCCTACGCTGCAGACATACGCCCTCGCCCAGCTTTAGACCAAAGGTCCCTTCTCCCTGGGGAACCTCTTTTTCTTTTTTTTTTAGGAACACCTTTCTTTTTTTCTGTTCTCAAATGTTCACTGTGTCACTTTTGGAAATGAGAAAAAAAACACAAAGAAGAAAATCAGAATCACCCGAAATCCCACCATCCAGAGATGATGCTGTCGATATTTTAGCAACTGTCACTGGACGTTTTTCATACATATACTTTTTTTTTTAAAGATTGGCACCTGAGGGGCTGGCCCCGTGGCCGAGTAGTTAAGTTCGCGCGCTCTGCTGCAGGTGGCCCAGTGTTTCATTGATTCGAATCCTGGGTGCAGATATGGCACTGCTCATCAAACCACGCTGAGGCAGCGTCCCACATGCCACAACTAGAAGGACCCACAACGAAGAATATACAACTATGTACCAGGGGGCTTTGGGGAGAAAAAGGAAAAAATAAAATCTTTAAAAAAAAAAAAAAAGATTGGCACCTGAGCTAACAACTGTTGCCAATCTTCTTCTTCTTCTTTTTTTTTTATTCTTCTCCCCAAAGCCCCCCAGTACATAGTTGTAGATTCTAGTTCTGAGTGCCTCTGGTTGTGGCATGTGGGATGCCGCCTCAGCGTGGCCTGACAAGCAGTGCTGTGTCTGTGCCTGGGATCCGAACCAGCGAACCCCCAGGCCGCCGAAGTGGAGTGCGCAAACTTAACCACTTAGCCAAGGGGCCAGCCCCATGTACATGTTTTTAAACAAAACTTCAAGCAAAGGTGGAATGCTGTAGAGCAGGGGTTCTCCAAATCCAGCACACATCCACTCAGAAAGCTTGCTCAAACACACGTTGCTGGACCCCACCCCCAGAGCTTCTGGTCAGAAGGCCTGGGGTCGGGCCTGGGAACAAGCATTTCTAGCAAATTCCAGGTGAGGCAGAGCTCCTGGTCCAGGGACCACATTTTGGGTGTAGAGGTTAAGGTCCTGGACTCAGGGTCTAAGCATCAGGGTTGCAATTCTGGCCCTGCCACTTGCCTGTGGGAAAGTCAGCCAGCCTCTTCATGCTCCAGATTCTACATCCGCAAGGACAGTACCTGCCTCATAAGATTATCTTAAAGAATAAATGAGTTAATTAAATCAGCAGAGCACATAGGAAGTATTAATTACGATGAAAATGCATATAATTTTATAATTGAGTTTTTTTAACTCAACAATTGTTCATAAACATTTTTCATGTCATTATTCTTCTGCATATTTATTTTTAAAGGCTGCAGGGTTGTCTTCTGAATTGATGCATTTATCTGGTCCCCAGTTTTCAACTAATATAAACAGTGCTTCAATGAGCATTCTCATGGATAAATCATGGTGCACCTGTCTGACTATTTCCTTAGGATAGAATGTTCTAGATGTGAAATTGCTGAGTCAAATGGGATGAACATACTTAAGGCTTTTGACAAGCTTTGCTAACTGGCCTTCCAGAAAAATAATACTGATTTATAAAGCCATCAGCAGCATCCAAGAGCATCTTTTCCCCATATTTTCATCAACACTGGTGTTGTTGTTTTCTTTAACTATGCTAATATTTTGTTTGCTTGCTAATTTGCATTTTTTGATGACTACTGAAGTTGAATATCCACCCTCTAAAATCTTAGGACTTTAAATTTCTTTTAAAAATCCCTCAAAGCTTGTGTTTACATGATGTCAACCAGCTCTTCTCCTCTCTAATGAACCGACCCTGTCTTGGCATCACTCCCCACTCCCGCCTTCTGTGGTGGCAGAGGCGTCATCTCTCAGGTAACAGCTGCCTGATTTAAATCCCACCTGTGCTGCTGGTAACATACCTCCCACTTAATAGACAGGTGTGGGCTAGGGAAGCCATAAAGCATTAAGAGGGCAAACAGAAGGAGAGAAGTCATTTGTTCAACAAAAATTCCCTCATCATCTCCTACGGGTCAGGCCCTCTGCTCAACACGCGGGGGTGGGAACGCAAAGACGAGAAAGTCTCAAAGCCCGCGGGAGGGGGAAGAAGCCCGCAGTCAAGACACACAAAACAATGTGAAGTGTATCCACGCAGATGAAGACAAAGGGGGTGGAATTTCACGTAGGAAAACGGCGCTGGCTTTCAAGTCAGAGAGACCTGGATACAAATCCTTTCTCTTCCAGTTCCTGACTCCGGGGAGTTTGCCTAATTTCTCTGGGTCTTAATTTTTGAGCCTGTGAAATGTGAAGACTATCTATTTTGAGGCTTAAACAAGTTAAAATAACAAGCAAAAAATGTCTGGAAATAGTTAAGGTATGGATCTCAAAATGGTGAGCCAAGGATCAAACATAGCCTATAGAAGGTCATTGGTCCACCCAGTGTTTTTGAAAAAACATTTAAAGGGGAATTAGGATGGCTTAGATCAATAGTTCTCCAGCCTAGTTGCCCAATAGAAACATCAGGAGATATATGGGTTCTTTAAGAAGAGATCTGGGCTCATTCCTTGACTTTTCTTCTGGTCAAGATGGAGTAATAGGGAATGAGTTTATCCTCTCACCTGAAACAAAAAACTGGGCAAGATATACAAAACAACTGTTTTCAAGACACTGTACATCAGACAACAAAGGCAGTGATGCCTGAGAGAGAGAAAACAAAAGAGGGGAGCCCACAGTTCATCCCAGCTTACTATCCAGAGAGAGTTTTCAGGACATGGTGCAGGAGGGGAACCTGGGTGGAGTCCGGTGGTCTCCCTGAGTTGAGGAGATGCAGCTGGGAGGCCAAGGTGGCCAGAGTTCACAGGGCAGAGTGTTCCTGAAGAGACAGCTGTACAGAAAGAGAGAAAGGGAGATGAAAGGATCGCGAAAGAGAGAAAGACGCGAGAGAGAGTGAGCGTGAGCAAAGTCTGGAGATCTGCAGAGGACCCCTCGAGTCTTCTGACCACTGATGAGCACATCTGTATTAGCCAGGGTTTCCAGGGAAACAGAACCAATAGGCTATATAGAGATAGCTAAGATGAGAGGAGATTTATTGTAGGACTTGGCTCATGCAGTTATGAAGACCAGGAAGTCCCACAATCTGCTGTCTGCACGCTGGAGACCCAGGAAAGCCGGTGGTGTTTTTCAGTCTGAGTCTAAAAGCCTGAGAACAAGGGGAGCCAATGGTCTGTGTTCCAATCCAAGCCTGCAAGCCCAGGAACCAGAAGCGCCGAGGGCGGGAGAAGATGGATGTCCCAGCTCAAGCCAAGAGCAACTTTGCCCTTCTTCCACCTTTTTGTTCTATCAGGCCCTGAAGGGGTTGGATGCTGCCCTCCCACACTGATGAGGCCAGGTCTTCTTTATTCAGTCAGCTGGTTCAAATGCTAATCTCTTCCAGAAACACCCTCACAGACACACCAGAGGTAATGGTCTACCAGCTTTCTGGGCGTCCCTTAGCCTAATAAGGTCGACACACAAAATTAACCATCACATGCACGAGTGGAAACTATTCCAGGTCATAACCCTCCCAAGTCCACCCCTTGTCAATCTGGCACACACACATATCTCCTTACACCACACTTAATTTCCAAATAACAACAATAAGAGGCCATAATTCCATCGAACATGATGAAAATTACCCTGTGTACAACCAAAAATGCACTAACCCGTTCCCCAGAAGAGGAGATAAAGTCCTTGAGTGATGTTTCCTCTTCTCCTGATATCCCGTAGATTAAACACTGTGATGTAAAATTAACAATACTTAAATACTGACATGAAGTCAGTACATCTTATGTTACATGCTAAGGTAACAAGAGAAGAAAACAAAGACATTTACTTAACATTTGTTTATATACACGCAAATATATTCATAATAAAATAAAAAGGAAATACTCGTGACACTACAGCCCTTGTCTCTGTAACTGGATCTGCTGGACCAGGTGGCCCCAGAGGCAGAGCCGCGTGGGCAGCAGCCTGGACCTGCGGCAGAGCCTTCTCTTGTTCTGGGCCCCACTCGAAACTAGCAGCTTCTCAGGCCACTCAGTAAATAGGCTGAAGTAACACACCCAATATGTTGCCTCCCAAATCCACAGAGGCCCACTTGGCACAAGCCTCTCTTTTGGTTGTAGGAGAGGCTGGAAGCGACAACTTATCCTTCACCTTAGAAGAGATGTCTCAACATGCCCCACACGCCTGGACCCCTGGAAATTTCACCAAGGTAAAAGGCCCCTGAGTTTTTCTCAGATTTATTTCCCACCCTCTGACATACAAATGTCTTACCACTAAGTTTAGAGTAGTTGCTGCTTCCTGCTCACTAGGTCCAGTCAGCATAATGTCATCGATGGAATGGACCAGTGTGATGTCTTGTGGAAGGGAAGGGCAATCAAAATCCCTGTGAACTAAATTACGACATGAGCTAAATGATAAATTCGGGCTGCAGAGAGTTGACATGGCCCTGAGGTAGGACAGTGAAAGTGTATTGATAGTCTTGCCAACAGAAAGCAAAGTGCTCCTGGTGGGCCTTATAGATGTGTATGAATAAAAAGGCGTTTGCCAGACCAAGAGCTGCATGCCAGGTACCAGGGGATGTGTTAATTTGCTCAAGGAATGAAACCACATCTGGTATGGCAGCTGCAATTGGGGTCACCATCTGGTTAAGCTTATGATAATGCGCTGCCATTCTCCAAGATCCATCTGTCTTCTGCACAGGCCAAACAGAGCTGAATGGAGATGTGGTGGGAATCACCACTCCTGTATCTTTCATGTCCTTCATGGTGGCACTAATTTTTGCAGTCCCTCCAGGAGTACAGTACTGCTTTTGGGTTACTATTTTTCTAAGTAGAGACGGTTCTACTGGCATCTGCTTTGCCTTTCCCACAATAATAACCCTCACTCCACTGGTCAGGGGACCAATGTGGGGACCTGCCAGCTGCTAAGTATGTCTATTCCAATGATGCATTCCAGAACTGGGGAAATAACCACAGTCTGGGTTCAGGGACCCGCTGTAAGACAGAGCTGAGCTAAAACTCCTTGGATCACCCGACCTCCACAAGCCCCTGCGCTGACTGGTGGGCCGTGGCGACATTTTGGGTCTCCTGGAATTAGTGTCATTTAGAACCAGTGTCCAGTAGTCCCAAAAATGTCTGATTATTTCCTTTTCCCTAATGTATAGTTGCCCTGGTAAAAGGCTATATGTCCCTGTCGGGGAAGGTTAGAAGAAAGATTAACGGTATAAATTTTTGGTAGTGTCTCGGGGTCCATGCTGCAGGGGACTCAGCATTCCGTTTATTCGAGGGGTTGAGTCTATAAACTGACTCAAGTCTGGGAATTAATTGAGGGGCCATGACTCTGTTTTTTTTATGATTCAAGTTAGCTTGTTCATTTGACCTAGAACTCCCCTGCTTGTATAGATCAAGAAGAATTTAGCAGACTTCCTATCTATTTCACTTCTAGGAGTCCCGCGATTAACTAGCCAATGCCATAGGTCCATGCAGTCAGACTATCCTGAGTGCTTTGGCTCTGCTGCCCGTTATGGTAATCATGCCCACCTTGCCTTCGGTAATGAGGGCCACCACTGGGCCCCTGCCACCCTAGGATCCAATTACTCCCATTACATTTAGGTTTTCCGATTGAGTGGCTTCAGTGCCCATTGTGAGGTCTGACCCACAGAGAAGAGTGATCACAGAGCTCTTCAAGGATGCTGGGGCTCCTCTCACAAATTTATTTCTCACAGCGGTGGTGAATGGTATGTCTTCTGGGCCCTCCCAGTGTGGGCGAGCAGGTCTTAAATGACAAATGCACTCTAACATTCTAATCTCCCTCAGCCTCCGGATCCCTTCCTCTACGTTAAATCATGGGAGGTCAAGCATTTCCAATTTACTCACAGTGGGCCACCTTTTGGTCCATGTTTCAGCCAACCAACCAAACAAACCGTTAGCGCCCTTCCTAACTCCCAGGCTGCAACATTAAACGCAGAATCTCTGCTCAGTGAGCCCAAGTCAATAAATTCGCCCTGATTCAATTTTATGTTCCTTCCACCATTATCCCGTACCCAAACATCCTTTCCCAGAAATGTTCCTAGGATGTTGTCTGTACGAATTAGAAGAGTCAAGTAGTTCTTTGGGAGGGTAGCTCACCTTGTACCTCACATTTAGGGGCTGGGATTCGAGTCTAGTTATAGGTCCAGAAGCAAAGAGTGGAGGTGGCGGTGGATCCTAAGGAGCATTGAAGCGGGGTACCTGAGGGTTACTGTAAATCTTCAGTGAGAACATGATTACCCTTTGACCTTGTTCCCAACACAGACACAGATGAAAAGAAGCTAATCTTGTTAATTTGCTGTTTCCTTGTTTAACTGGAGGGGTGACTCAGGGTCACAAGGATTTATGAGCTTGTTTTGCAAATGAAAAATAATGCCTTTGAGGAAGTCACAGCCACCAGATAACCAGCTCCCAGCTTCCGGAAGTCTGATTGCCCAAGGGCTTATCCAGAGTGAAAGAAACAGGGATTTCCCATTTGTTTCTCTGAAACTCCTCCTTCCAATCCCCTTAGCTCTATAAAACCCCCTGCTGTCTCCTTTTGTTAAGGTGGATTTGAGTGAACCTATCATCCCACCTTCTCATTCTGGCCGACTCTAATAAAGCTTTCTCCATCTAGAAGCACCACGTCTCAGTGATTGGTTTACTGCCCACGGCACACGGCACACGAATGTGAGATTAAGAGGTTGGGTATCAGTATCAGCATGGTTTTGCTGGCAACTGCCTCAGGGGAGGCCATTACAGTTTCTTCAGGCAAGGCAGGGTTAATTCCCTGAGCCTGCAGGTGGAAAGGCTGAGGTTGGGGAGGCCACCTTTGTTGGAGGCAGAGGGGTCAATTCTACTGGGGGGTGGTGGCCACTTCCACTGAGGGTGTGGAGACGTCTTCCACTGGCAAAGAAGACTCATCAAAATATAGGGGTTTGGTATCCCCAGCTTCGCCAGAATCTTTCTACATGTCCCCTTCTCGCCTCCTAGGACCCCATTCCTTCCCAATCAATGCCCTCACTTTAACTGCTGACACCTTGCAAGACCGAGAGTTCAGCTTACACAGTAATGCAGCCAATCAAAGGATAATGCTCTGCATTTGATTTTCAGCAATTCCAACCTTGCGGCTGGCTACAGGAGGCAGGCGCTCCTTCAGGGCACACGGAGAACTCGTAGGTCATTTATGCAGCACTTGAGCTGGGAATTGGAATCCCTGAGCTCATCCTTTTCCTTCTCCACTTTGTCCAGAGACATTAGGAACAACCAACCAACGTCATTATATTCCTGAGTTTTCCAAAAATGTTTGAAAGTATCATATATAGAGTCACCCAGCTCCTAGCTTCTTATTGATTAGATTGATGAGGAGTATCCAATGCAGATATTGTGCGTGTCTCTATAAACAGTTCTTTTTTTTTTAGAGATTGGCACCTGAGCTAACAACTGTTGCCAATCTTCTTCTTTTTTTTTCTGCTTTTTCTCCCCAAATCCCCCCAGTACATAGTTGTGTATTTTCAGTTATGGGTCCTTCTAGTTGTGGCATGTGGGATGCCGCCTCAACATGGCCTGATGCGTGGTGTCATGTCCATGCCCAGGATTCGAACCAGCGAAACCCTGGCCCACCAAAGCAAAGAGTGCGAACTTAACCACTCATCCACAGGGCCGGCCCGAGGAGATTTATTATAGGAATTGGTTCACGTGATTATGGAGGCCAAGAAGTCTCACTAGGAAAGCAGCTGGTGTAATTTAGTCTGAGTCCAAAGGCCCAAGAATTAAGGGGAGAGGGGCAGACGGTATAAGTCCTGATTCAAGTCCAAAAGCCGAGAACCAGGAGCACCAACGTTGAGGGCAAGGGAAGATGGAAGTCCCAGCTCAAGCAAAGGGCAATTTTGCCCCTCCTCCAAATTTTTGTTCTAATCAGGCCCCCAATGAATTGGATGAGGCCACTCACGTTGATGACAGTGATCTTCTTTACTCAACCTACAGATTCGAATGCTCATCTCTTTCAGAAACACCCTCACAGACACACCCAAAAATAATGTTTTCCCTGCTATCTAGGGATCCCTTAGCCCAATCAAGTTGACACATAAAATTAGCCATCACAACATGTGTGTGTGGAAACTACCTGAGACCAGCAAAGAAGCACTTGAAAAGATTAGAGGAAACAATCCCAAGAGCCCACGTAGGGCTGGGAATAGTTCCTATTCCTGGGAGGCCGAGTGAAAAATCTCATAATTCACAAGGCACTAGGTAGAGTACTCACGAAGCTTATGCCTGAGCGTGTGTGTTACATGCCGTCAAGTCAGCTGACTTCCGGCGACCCTACGAATATGAGTGATGTCCGCAGTGTCCTGTCCTCGACAGCTCCTGCAGGCTCAGGCCTATGGCTTCCTTTATGGAGTCAATCCATCTCACATTTGGTCTTCCTCTTTTCCTGCTGCCTTCTACTTTTCCCAGCATTATTGTCTTTCCCGAAGAATCCTGCCTTCTCATGACGTGCCCAGAGTAGGAGAGCCTCAGTTTTATCATTTTTGCCTCCAGTGCTAATTCAGGTTTAATTTGCTGTAGGACCCCCTTGTCTTTCTGGCATTCCGGGGTATCTGCAGCGCTCTTCTCCAACACTGTATTTCAAATGAATCCATTTTTTTTCCTGTCGGCCTTCTTCACTGTCCAGTTTTCACACTAGTACATTGTAATTGGGAATACAGGGTATGGATACTCTTGGCCTTGGTCTCTAATGACACTTCCTTACACTGATGATCTTTCCTAATTCTTTCACTGCTGCCCTTCCAAGGCTCAGTCTTCTCTCGATTTCTTGGCTGAAGTCAATGATGACTGAACCCAGGTAAACAAAATCTTCAACAATTTTAAAGTGTTCGCTGGCTATATTAAAGTTGTGTAGCTCTTCTGTAGTTGTGTTGGCTTCTTGATCTTCAAATGCGGTCCTGCTTTTTCACTTTCATCAGAAGTTGTTTCAAGTCATTGCCGTTTTCTGCCATAAAGATGGTGTCATCTGCACGTCTCAGATTGTTGATATTTCTCCCACCAATTTTCACTCTTCCTTCCTCTGAGTCCAGGCCAATTTTCCGTATGATACATTCTGCGTATAGACTAAATAGATAGGGGGATAAAATGAACCCTTGTCTGACACCTTCGCCAATAGGAAACCACTCTTTCTCTCCATATTCTGTCCCCTGACAGTGGCTTCTTGTCCACAGTACAGGTTACACACAAGGAGAATCAAGCGCTGAGCACGCCCAGTTCTTTCAGGGCAGCCCATGGCTTTTCTTGATCCACACAGTCAAAGGCTTTAGTGTCGTCTATAAAACATAGAATAACCTTTTTCAGAAATTCTTTGGAGCACTCCAGTAGTCAACGACTGATCACAGTTAGATCTCGTGTGCCTCTCCCTTTTCGAAATCCAGTTTGGACATCAGGCATAAGGTAAAAGCCTTTGTTGCAGCACCTCGAGCATCACTTTACTCACATGAGGAATCAGAGCAGTGGTCCTATGGCTACTGCACTCCTTGGCATCTCCTTTCTTGGGGATTGGGATGTATGTTGAGCGTTTCCAGTCTGTAGGCCATTGTTTTGTTTTCCATGTTTGTTGGCGTATTCTTGTTAGGATTTCAACAGATTCAGTCTGTGTGGCTTGAAATAATTCTATTCATATCCCTTCTACCCCTGGTGACTTATTTCTTCCCAGTACTGTCAGGGCAGCTTTCCCTTGGCTTTCTGGAATTACGGGCTCTTCCTCAGAGGAACCTTCTTCAAAGGCGTCTGTCGTCCTTTCGCCTCTTCTGTACAGATCTTCCGTGGACTGTTTCCACCTTCCCTTTATTTTCTCCTAATCAGACAGTGCTTCCTTGTTAGTCATTCAGCATTCCTAGTCTCGGTTTAAGTTTCCCTTTGATTTCTTGAATCTTCTGGAAAAGACTTCTTGTTCTTCCTTTTTGTGGTTTTCTTCTGTTTCTTTGCATTGGCCATTAGAGAGGTTCTCTTTATCTCTACGTGGCAGTCGCTGAAAAGCTGCATTCAGGATTCTAACCCTGCTTTTATCACCTTTTACTTTTGCTTCTTGCTTTTCCTTAACAATTTTTGGTGTCTCTTCTGTCATCTCGATGTTTCGTTTCTTTTTACTTCAGGTATTATCTTTCCACGTTCTTCCTTAACACTGTTTCTGAGTTCGGTTCTTAGTTCTTCTGGTTGTCAGTCTGTTAAGTTTGACGAAGCCAGTCTGTCTTGTATGTTGACTGTAAACTCATCGGGAATGCTGTTCATGTTACAGCTGGCACCAGGCTTCTTCTAGTGCTCTTCTTCAGCTTTACTGTGATGTTTGATATGAGCAGCTCGTGGGAAGGACCATAATCTGCTCCTGGTCTTGTTTTGCCCGAGAGAATACAGCTTCTCCTGCTCCTGCTTCAGTTACATTGTCAGTCTGATCTCTGTCTCGGCGTCTGATGACGTCCACGTAGACAGTCGTCCGTTCGGTTGCTTGGAGCACGTCTTTGCAATGGACAGATTGTTGGCTTCTCAGAAATCCCCGAGCCGGTCTCCCGCTTCGTTTCTGACCCCTAGTGTGAATTTTCCAATGACATTTGATTCCGTTTTATTTCCTGTTTTGCGTTCCAGTCACCTATAATTAACACCACGTCTTCTTTTGGCGTATGATCAATTTCTTCTTGGAAACTTGCATAAAAACTTTCCATTTCATCTCCTTCAGCGTCTGCAGTTGGAGCACAGACCCGGATGAGGTTGTGTTAGCAGGTTTTCCCAGAAGTCTGGTTGATATTATTTGATCAATCCCTGCATAGAGCCCTCACTGCCTGTGCCACATCCTGCCTCAGGATTAGAGCCACTCTGTTTGTTCTGAATTTGTCATTTCCAGAATAGAACGTTTCGTAGTTGTCTGACTGGAAGAGTCCCATTCCATCCATTTTCGTTCACTAATGCCAAGCCCCGCGATGTTTAAACGTTCTGTTTCTTGCTCTACAATGCCCAGTTCACCTTGGCTCCTGCTTCCCACACCCTGTGTTCCAACTGTGTGCGGTACAGCGTCGGACATTCCTTGCCCCTCTGTGCACTTCATACCCTAGCTGTCTCCCGGCTTTGGTCTCGTCGCAGCAGTAGCAGCAGTGCTATTCGCCCTTGTTCTTTGCTCTCCCAGCACTATCTCATATTTCACTTTGGACCATCTCATCATAGGGCTTTCAAGGTAAAAAAGTTTTTTTAAAAAACAAGGAAAAGACAGCAGTGGTTTACCGTTGTCTTCTGCTGCACGGGGTGTGGGTCCAATCACATGTGCTTGGGTCTGTGGTGTCACGGTCACCAAATGCCTATGAGAGGTAGGCACCCCTGCGATATTATGCCTCAGTAGTGGGACAAAATAAGCTCTAAACCAAACATTGCTCGGGGCCCATCTTAAACCGTAAACCAAGTGACTTAACTGCAGCCCCCGAGAAAGCTCTTCAATGTTCACAGAAATACAAACAAACAAACAAAAAACTAGCCTCCAACAACGTAAAACCCACAATGTCTGGTGTCCAATTAAACCAATCCCAGGCATGCAGAGAAGCGGGGAAATTCACCTATTAATAAGGATAAAATTCAATCATTTTGAAATTGACTCAGAAAAGACATAGGTGATAAAATTGATGGACAAAAACGTTAAAACTGTGATTACAGCTGGATTTCATACGTTCAGGAAGTAGAGGAAATATTGAACATGTTAAATTGTGACGTGGAAGTTATTAAAAGGACCCAAATCAAAAATATTAGTGAACTTAAAGATGTAGAAACTATCCAAAATGAAACACAGACGTAAAAAAAGACTGAAGGAAGAAATGAACGGATTATCAGTGAGCTGTGGGATGACTTCAAGCTGAACTAAATAGATAGATAGACGATTGATAGACAGATTATAGATAAATAGATAAATAGATAGATGCCAGATAGCTAGAGAGAGAGAGAGAGAGAGATTTGGAGTCCCTGAAAGGGAAATAATGGTTGAAAAATTTCCAAATTTGATAAAAACTATAAACCCACGGATCCAAGAAGCTCCATGAACGCAGGCAACATTAGCTTATCACAGCCTGCCTCCTGCTCCAAGTGATACTATGCTACTTCACATACAGTATGAGAACTTTACAACCTTATCCTCGAGATCTTATAACATTATACTCCTATTTTCCCCCTCCTAGCCTTAAAGAAGCATTATGAAAATAACACCAAGGCCCATTATAATCAAATTGCTCAAAACTACATATAAAGAAAACTCCTAAAAGCAGACAAGAGAGGAAAACATATTACATACAGAGGAACAAATGTAAGGATGGCATCAGATTTCTCAAAAGAAACAGGACAAATGAGAAGAGTAGCATCTTTAAAGTGCTGAAGGAAAAACAAAGTCAATTTGGAGTTCCACATCCAGCAAAAATATCTTTTTTAGTCTTTTAATCAAAGAAAATAAAAGCAAAATAAAGATATTTTCAGATTTACAAAAGCTGAAAGAAGTCACGACCAGCAAACCTGTTCTACATAGAGGAGTCCTTCACCGCGTAGAAAGAAAACGACACCAGGTGGAGTCTGGATCCACACAGAGGAATGAAGAGCGCTGGGAATGGTAACTATTTGGGTAAATAAAAATCCTTTCTTTCCCTTATTTTTAAAATCTCTTTAAAATAAGTTGACTGTTTAAAGCAAAAATAATAACGTATATACACATAATATATGTAGCAATACTATAAATAACAACAGAAGAAGAGGAGACATGGGAGCGTAATGTTGTAGGGTTCTCCTATGAGAACTGGTATAATGTCACTTGAAGGCAGACTGTGATACATTAAAGATGTATATTACAAACTCCAAACAAACCCTAAAATAACTCAACAAAGACTTATAGCAACAACTCATTTTAAAAATGGGCCGAAGCAGGTTCACATGTTCAGATCCGGGGTGCGGACCTGCTCCACTCAGCACCGTGCTGTGGAGGCATCCCACATACAAAGTGGAGGAAGACTGGCACAGATATTAGCTCAGAGCTAGGCTTCCTCAAGCAAAAAAACCCAGGAGGATTGGCAACGAATGTTAGCTCAGGGTGAATCTTCCTCACTGAAAAAAAAAAACGGCCAAAGACCTTAACAGACACCTCAGCAAAGAAGATATACAGATGGAAAACAAGCATATGAAAACATGCTTCACATCATACCTCATCAGGGAAACGCAAATTAAAACAACAATGAGATACCGCTACACACCTATTAGAACAGCGGGAATCCAGAACACTGACAACACGAAATGCTGGTGAGGATGTGGAGCGAAAGGAACTCTCATCCACTTCTGGTGGGGATGCAAAACGGTGCAGCCACTCTGGGAGACAGTTTGGCAGTTTCTTCCAAAACTAAACATACTCTTCCCATATGACCCAGCAGTCATGCTCCCTGGTACTTACCCAAAGGAGCTGAAAATTCAAGTTCACACGAAAACCTGCACATGGATGTTCATAGCAGTTTTACTCATAATTGCCAAAATTTGGAAGCACCCAAGACATCCTTCAGTAAGTGAATGGATAAGTAAATTGGTACATCCTTAGAAGGGAATATTGTCAGCACTAAAAAGAAATGAGCTAACAAGCCATAAAAAGATGTGGACGAACCTTAAATACATATTGATAAGTGAAAGAAGCCAGTGTGAAAAGGCTATATACATGGTATGATTCCAACTATATGACATCTTGGAAAAGGTAGAACTATGGAGATAGTAAAAAAAGATCAGTGGTTGCCAGGGGTTGAGGTGGGGTCGGATGAATAGGCAGAGAACAGAGGATTTTTAGGGCAGTGAAAATACTCTGTACAACACTGTAATGATGGATTTATGTCATTATACATTTGTCCAAATACATAGGAAGTACAACACCAAGAATGAACCCTAATGTGAACTATGCACTTTGGGTGATTATGACATGTCCATGTAGGTTCAACAGTTGTAACAAATGTACCCCTCTGTGGGAATATTGATAATGAGGGAAGCTTCACATGTGTGGGGGCAGAGAGCAGTCTCTGTACCTTCCTCTCAATTTTGTTGTGAACCTAAAACTGCTCTAAAAAAATAAAGACTTTTAATATGAAATAAAAAGTTTGAGCTAATAAGCCACCAAAGGAGATAAAATGGAATCATAAGAAATATTCAATCCAAAAGAAAGCAGAAAAAAAGGAAACAAACAACAAATGGGACAAATAGAAAACAAATAGCAAGATGGTGAATTTAAACCCAACCCTATCAATTATCACATTAAATGTAAATGGTCTAAACACCCCCAATTAAAGGGGCACAAATTGTTAGATTGGATTAAAAATCAAGACCCCAAAATACGCTTGGCCCCTTTAGGCTCTTGAGTTTGCTGCCTTTATAGTAATGGCTCAGGAAGTGATAACAGCTAACTCTTACTGGACAATTCCTGCATGCCTGATAGGGTTTCAAGGGCTTGAGATGTCTTGTTTCATCTAATCCTCTCAACAACCCCATGAGGTAGGGACTAATGTCACCCCCACATTAAGGTCCCAAGAAGTGAAGGAAGGTGTCAAGGTCACCTCCTAGTCAGAGATGGAGCCAGGCGGCCCCAGCAGCTGTGCTCTAACGTCCTCTCTTAGATGTGAGGCCAAAGCGGAAGGCAGGGCCATCTGTGCCTGGGACTGAGAATGGGGAGGACTTCCCAGCGTGTGCTGCAGGAATGTGAGCACAGAGTAGCAATGAGTCAGCCTCGGGAAGCAGCTGCTAGCACCTCTGAGTGAATCTTCATCTGCCACCGCATTCTCTCCCAGGGCCTTGGCTCTGATTCCAGAGCTCAGCTGACCAACAGCCCAGCAGCTGGATGATCTCTGGGCGGCCCATCCCACCCTCAAGATGTTGTTCTGCCCATCAGCATTAGAGACAGGATCTCTCTGGGAAGACAAGCCCATGGAAACCAGTCCCAAATGCCAAGCAATAAAATGGTCCTAGCATCCTCAGGCGATGAGACGTGGGCCTTTGTCAATGGTCTTCTGCCTCCCAGGGACTCACAGTCTAGTGGAGGGAGACAGACAGATGGAAAATAAGTCCTTGCAATAAAGCAAGAGGACTGGTGAAATAAGAGTCATGACAAGGAATAATGGACACATCCTGCCATGTTTTGAAGGATGAGCAGGAGTCTTTTGGGGAGACAGGGCAGGGAGGCCATGGCAGGCAGAGGGCAACAGAGGCAGGGGCAGAGGTGGGTAGGAGCGGGTGTGTTGGGGGGCTTCTGGGGCTTGGGTCAGCATGAAGGCACGTGTGAGGAGGTGAAGCCAGGCAAGCTGGAGAAACAGAATGAAAGGACCTTGAACAGCTGTCCAGCGAGTTTGGACTTGACCCCCTACCCTGGAAAAAGGTGCCCTTTCAGGGTTTGATGCAAGTAGATTACATGAGAATATTGGTGTTTCAGACAGGCCACTCTGGAGGCAGAGGAATTGCCATGTGGGGCTGAAGGAAGCCGCTAGAGGCAGAGATGAGAGGGGGGCTGGTAGGGAGATGCTGGCAAGAGATAACAGGGCTCTGATTTGGGTAAATGTCAGTGCGGCTGACAAGGAGGAGGTGGATGGAGTGAAGAGGTGGAATGGTCAGGGCCTGGAGACGTATCATATGTGGGGGAGCGAGTGGCAGCTGGGGAGGGCGGTGCTGGAGTTGATCTAGAAGATATTTCTGTGGAGGCGCCATGGCTCAGACTATGACCACAGACAGAGGAGAGGGCTGAGGGGGACTCCTCACCACGCCTCTGCCAGTGATCAGGAGAGGTGGGCTCTGTCACCAAGGTCACCGTGGGGAGACTGGATCTCTTGCAGCCCTGCAGGGCTGTTCTCTCAGAGCTGCTGGAGGCTAGAAGGGGATTTAGGCAGACAGAGTGCCTAACACAGCTGCCCTCACAGTGCCCAAAGCTAAAAATCTTAAGAGTCAATACCTGGGAGAGTAATTAGTGTGATCCCAGGCGGTCAGCCCCACCCCTACTGCCTCCCTACCCATCCCTGTTTGTTTCTAAGTCCCAGCCACACTTGGAGGTCAGTGATCACTCTGTGCCTGCTCTGCCTCCCAGCCTATTTACGTGTTATTACCTCTGCCTGAAATTCCTGCTGCCTCCATCCTGCTCCATTTGGCCAGTTCTTCCCTTAGGACTTGGCCTCGATCGCCTCCAGGATTTCCCATCCCCCAGAAGACAGAGGATCCCTCTGTGCTCTGCCAGCCCTTTGTCATGGTTCTAATCACAAGGAAGTGATGGTCTTTCTTCTTATTCACCACCATTTGATGATGAGTGACTTGGAGGTTGGAACTGGGTTTTATCCACTTCTTGATTTTCGAGGTCAACATGAGGGCTGAAAAGATGGATAGGCAGATGGAGGCATGGATGAATAGAGGGAGGGATTGATGGAGGAGTGGATGGAGGAATCAATGAATGAAAGGATGGATGGCTGGGTGGATGGAGATATCGATGGAGAGAGGGATGGATGGATATGTGAGGGATAGGTGGAGCGATGGAAGGATAGACAGATGGAGAGACGTACAGATAAGGGAGTATATGGATTAGTGAAGAGATGAGTAAACGAGTGAATGATGGTTGGAGTAAGAGAAAGAGCAAATAATGAACAGGCAAATAAATAAACAAATGAATAAGTAAATGATCATCAAGTATGAATAAGCAAGTGAATTGATGAATGAGTGGGGTAAGTGAATAAGTAAATGAAGAAATAGGGGCCGGCGCGGTGGCGCAGCGGTTAAGTTCGCACGTTCCGCTTCTCGGCGGCCCGGGGTTCGCTGGTTCGGATCCCGGGTGCGGACATGGCACTGCTTGGCAGCCATGCTGTGGTGGGCGTCCCACGTATAAACTAGAGGAAGATGGGCACGGATGTTAGCTCAGAGCCAGGCTTCCTTAGCAAAAAGAGGAGGACTGGCAGTAGTTAGCTGAGGGCTAATCTTCCTCCAAAAAAAAAAAAACAAACAAGCCAAAAACAAACAAACAAACAAACAAAAAAAAAGAAATAAATGACTGAGAGAATAAATAATAAATAAGTAAACTCTTTGCATGAATAAAATCAGAACAATTAGACGGGTGAACAAGTCAAGGAATAAAGTTGGTGAATGAGAGAATGCCATGGGTAATCTGGGCCACCCAAACAATCATAGCTTGGAACTTGGTCTGGTGCATAGTAGGTACTCAGTAAACATCTGTTGAATAAATGAATGACTGAATGAATGTTGGTAGACCAGTTGACCCAGTGCTGTGGCAAACACTGGGACTGATATTAAGAGACTTGGATTCTAATCCCAGTCCTTCACTTTTCAGTTATGTCCCTTTGAGTTCATCCTTTTCCTTCTCTGAGCCACTTCTGTAAAATGGGACGATTGTCCTTATTTGTCAAGACTACTGAAAGACGCAGTAATAAGAGCTACGAGACAATAACAGAGGCTCAGCAGAGGTTGGTTCCTTCCGGTCCCCCACTCTTTTTGTACTATTTGAAATACCTTCTGGATATATGTTTTCAATATTACAAAGCCCCACTGTGTCTCCCCTCTCACAGAAGCGCACTGTCGTTTATACATCCAAGCAGCTGAATTTAACCCGTGGCACCTCCTGGATTCTGGTCTGTACTCATGAAATGCTCTTCCACTCAGGCGTTTCAATCTTAGTTGAGGGCCCTCAGCATTTATTGTTCATTACTGTTGCTTTTATTGTCATCATTATTATTTAAAATTTCCCCCAGAGCTTCAGGTAGGGCCAGGTGAGAAAGTAAGTTGAGCCTGTTTTTTTCTCCATTTTAAATTTTTGAGTGGAGAAAAGATAGAATGAGTGGAGAAAGAAAAGCGCTTTGTTCTCGAGTGAGGATTAAATTTCTGGAAGCCAGTAGCCCAAGCTCACTCTCCACTGGTTCAGGTAAGAGCTATGGCAGGCCTTACTGCCTCGTCTTTCCAGTAAGGAAATTGCTTAATCATTTGCAGCCAAGTAGAAAAGACAGCGCTGAAGAACAGCCTATTTTAATAGGAAGTACAGAGAAGACTTCTCATCTTAGTGCTAACGACCGCCCACTTATATTGTATAGGCCCCTGAGCTCCCGCCTTAAATTCTCATTTTCTTTCTGTCTCCTGAAGTTGGAACCACGAGACCAACTGGATGGTGGGAACACCTTCCTCGACATGTATTGCTCTGTCTCGCCACAAGGGGGCGCTCCCAGATCAGACACAGGTGGCTGCAGGCCACCTGTCTCTCTGCTGCCACCTCCTGTGGATGCAGCGTCTTTGCAGACTTACCCAGGAGAGCTGGACCAGGTGGCTCCTACCTTCTTAAGATCTCCATGAAGACCAGATGCAGGCTTGAAGACTGGAGCGAGGTCACTGTAGAGGAACAGGATGTTTCTTCAGACTTCCCTGGATCACTACAAAAGAGACTGGGCCTCTGGGGAGGCAATGAGAAGTAAATGGAGGCCCTACTATGTGCCAGGGATTTACATAACTTAAGTCATTCCCTTCACAAGCACCAAGGGCCTTTGGTGGTGGCTCTCAGGATGGGAGGAAACTGGACCCTCAGATGAGTTTGACTGGCGGCCAGCACTGCTTCCCACAACACGTTGCTAAGCAAGAAAGTGCTCTGGGCTGCAGACTAGCTGCAGCGCCATCCCAACTCAGCTCTGGAGCGTGAACTGCACCAACACGAGGTGAGAGTCCGCTCTCCTGTCCCCAGGTCTGGGACGGGGAAGCGTAGACTCCCCAGGCAGAGGGCAGGATTCTGGAGAAGAGGGTAGCGGTGGTGAGCACCTGGACTCAAAGCACGGAGAAGGGGCGCACAGGCCGGAAACAGGGATCTGGGTGTGGCTCCCACTGCAACGATTGTTCCTGGATTATTATTACACCCAGGATGGTCCATTCCAGGCAGAGTGCAGAGATGGTTCTAGGACACACCCTTGCTTCCAGGGCTCTTCTGTCCTACTCTCATGAGTGTCTCCAGGTACGTCCTTCCTCTCTCCAAAGGAAAGTCTCACTGAAGATCAACGTGTAACCTTGGAAGGTGGGGATGAGTGGGATGGGGCGGTGCAGACTCTCCCAGGGGCTCCTGCAGCCCGCCCGGGCAATCTGAGCGCACACCGTGCTGACCTGTGGACTGTTCATCCTTGATGCCTTTTCTCTTGCCCTCCCCCATCCAGGCAGGAGCCACATCCTGCCAATTCCATCCCTGTCCCATTCCCCACCTGGGCTGGCAGCGGCTGTGTGACCAGGGGCCAAGCTGGAGCGTTGGAGTCACCCAAAACCCAACTTAGCTCCTGAGTGAGCTTGGGAATGTCAGTGTCAGGGGAGAATTTTTCTGTACAGAAAAGGTTCCTTGCAAGTACTTGTTATTTAATTAATATTCCATGTATTACAGTAGCTTTTTTAAGAAAAAAACCCTACTCATTCTTAAGCTTTTAAGTTTCATTTACAAACCATTATTCCATTTCTATGAGACACTTTTAAGAGGCTTTCGATTAATGGTCAGTCCGCTCATACTCAGTTCAATGATCCATCCCATTAGCAAACCTGGTTAATTAATTTATCTTCAACATTTTACACAGGATTTACTAATTTAACACATTCAATTTCCTTTTTCAAACACTCCCATTGCCTGACCTGACAACCAAAACTTTCCAAAGTACTTCAACTATTTTGGAAAATCTAATTCAAAAACTTATACATACAATTAATCTCAAGATCTCATATATTCTGGGATCATTTATAAATTTAGTATAAGAAGATTCACATGCTTCTTGACAGCAGGATCACAAGTCTAAAATCAATTACATGTTCTAAATTGGAGTCACAAGGCTAATTTGTTCCTACTCTAACATGCCCAAAAAAGTCCCTTCAATGTTTTGAATACTTTTAAGTACTAAATACACAATGATATGGGTTTGACTTCTAAACCTTTGCAGAGTTACAGGTATTTGCCTAGTAAGGGGACAATTCTCCATCCTAAGGGCATTGGGGTGACGTCCTTCAGTACATTGTGCCATCTCAAGGGCAAAAGTTTCATATGGTGGCAGAAACCGCTGGGTCACAATATCCATGCTCCCCCTCTTCCTTAGAACCAGAACCTCAGGTTCTGACTGGGTGCTTGCCACTTGGAATAAAGACAGTATTTCCCAGCCTCCCTTGCAGCTAAGTGTGTCCCTATAACTAAGATCTGGCCAGTGAGATACAAGCAGAAATATTTTGTGGCAAATCCCAGAAATCTTTCTGAAAAGACAAACGGGGTGTGTGTCCTTTCCCCCTGTTTTTTGTCTATTCCCCCATCTGGCCACCTGAACCATGGGTGTGATGGTTGATGTCCTTTACGCTCTTGGACCTGGAGGACCAGGGCCCCACTCTGGGGAGGGAGAAGGTGAGACGGAAGGGTCCTGGGATTCAGATGACTTCATGGAGCAGAGCATCCGTTTCAGCTGGTGAGAGATGGTTTGGAAGGATCCCTCCCACCCCAATACCTCTTGGCAATGTGACTTTGCCCTCTTTCCTTCAAGAAATGAAGTCTACACCCCTCTCCCGAATCTGCACTGGTCCTGAGACTTGCTTGGATCGGGACTATGCAGCAGAATCAGTGTTGGGTGGTTTCTGAGGCCATCGGGGCCGTGCAGCCTCCACCTTGGCCCTCTTGCTGTGCTGACCCGAGACCCCACATGAGGAAGCCAGTCTAGCTGACCACAGGATGAGAGGCCCAGCCAGGAGCACCAGCTGCCAGGCATGCGTGTGAGGCCCTGTGGGAACTCCCAGCCCAGGCAGCCCTCCAGCTGATGGCAGCTGCATGAGGCAGCCCGGGTGAAGCCTACCGGGGAGGTGCCAGCATCACACAGAATAGGAGAAATAAATTGTCATCCTTTTCAGCCACTAAGTTTTAAGGCAGTTTGTTAACACAGCCAAAGCTAAATAAAACAGCCGTAGGCTGCCCACCTCTGACATTTTCCTGAGAAAGAGACTTTGATCTTGTTTGAACCGTCATCGTTGTGGATCCTGAGTGACGCACCGGCCGACCAGAGATTCGTGCGGGGACGTGGTACCTCAGTGTCCAGGGCGATTCTCTCTTGCTGCTGACGGGCATACTGAGCCCTTTCTTAGTTGGTTGCCATGACAACAAGGGACTCCATTTCCTCTAAAGAGATTGGTCTCCTGGGCAATTAGATTCTGGCCATACCCATTACCTAATTCTTCTGTCTGATTTGAAACTGTAACCTCCCCACCCTCCTGCCTTGCCCACTCCTGCCCGGGAGGTCAAAGCCCTTCCTTCGCTAATCTCCTTACAGCCTAATTGAATTCTAAAGCCGTTTCTTACCCTCGCTGTCTGCCCAGGCTGCAAGTCAGATAGCTATTCAGAGGCTTCCTTTTGGCTTCCGCATCTGTCTTTTTCCATGCTCTGTGCTACAGCGTCCCTGACGCTGAGTTAGACAGCGACTGTGAGCCTTCTCCAGCTCTGAGCCTCAGTTTTCTGATCTGCAGATGGAGACTGTTCCAGCCTCATGGGGCTGCTGGGAGATCCCTGAGATGATGTCTGTGCGCACCTTGGGGTTCTCAGCTCCTTTGCTCTGGGCTTTAAGGCCCCAAATGACTTCCCAGGGGACTGGCGATAAAGTCTCAGATGCTCACTGGGGCCTGGAGGCCTGCCTCACTCTCCGCCTCCTCCACTCCATACCGGCCACGCTGGCCTCGTGCTGTTCCTCATGCCCCTCTGTGTCCCCACCCCGGGGCCTTTGCCCTTGCGTTCCCTGTAGGTGATGCTCCTCCCTCTCTTCTTCCACTGCTGGCTCCTGCCCCACCTTTCAGGTCTTATTTCAAAAGTCATCTTCCCTGACCGTATCGTTGAAAGAGCCAGCCTATCCCATCTTACCTCCACCTGTCGGAGGAAATAAAAATAACTTTCATAATGAAATTGTAACTTTAACAAAAATTACAGCTCTTAGTTGAAAACCTAATGCCCACACAAACACCTGCACACAGATGTTTGTAGCAGCTTTCTTCATAATTGCCAAAACTTGGAAGCAACCAAGGTGTCCTTCAGTAGGAGAATGGATAAATAAACTGTGGTACGTCCAGACAAGGGAATATTATTTAGCACTAAAAAGCAATGAGCTATCAAACTGTGAAAAGACATGGAGGAAACTTAAATGCATATTGATACGTGAAAGAAGCCAGTCTAAAAAGACTACGCTCTGTGTGATGCCAGCTATACAACATTCTGGAAAAGGCAAAACTATGGAGACGGTAAAGATGAGTAGGGGCCAAGGGTTGGGGAAGGGAGGGATGGAGGGGTGAATAGGTGGGGCACAGGGCATTTTTAGGGCAGCGAAACTATTATTGTATAGTCATGCACCGCATAATGACATTTCTGTCAATGACGGATGGCATATACACTGTGGTCCCATAAGAATAGCACGGTAGAGCCTAGGTGTGCAGTAGGCTACACCATCTAGGGTTATGTAAGTGCCCTCTAGGATGTTCGCACAACGATGAAATCACCTAGTGATGCATTTCTCAGAACGTGTCCCTGTCGTTAAGCCACACGACTGTATATGATACTGTATTGGTGAATACATGTCATTATACATTTGTAAAAAGCCATAGAATGTACAGCACAAAGAGTGAACTCAAATAACAGTGTATCAATATTGGCTCATCAGTCGTAACAAATGTATCGTGCTAATGCAAGATGTTAATAGTGGGGGAAACTGTATGTGTTGGGGGAGGAGAAGGGGTACATGGGAACTCTGTACTTTTTCTCAGTTTTTCGGTAAACCTAAAATTAAAAAAGACAGTCTATTAATTTTGTAAAAATTAAAGCTCTTATGGCACTTAACTTACGTAAAGTGAAAATGGGGTTTTGTTTGTTTATCGCTATCTCATTCTCTGGAGCGTGAACGCCAGGAGAACAGGAAGCCGGCGTGTAAGTCCCTGTGATGAATGAATGAGTGACTTAGGGAGTCACCTGACAGCCCAGGGCTCGGCATAGAGCAGCATTCGTTCCATGGAAACGGGGAGCAGGCAGGCTTTCACTGTACTTCACTTTACTGTGCTTCACAGATAGTTCCATTTTTTCTAAGACCATCCACCAGCCAACAGATTACGACTCACTGAAGGCTCAGGTGATAGCTGGCATTTTTTAGCAAATTAAAGTATTTTTTAATTAAGGTACGCGCATTTTTTTTTAAGACATAAAGCTATTGCACGCAGTAGACTACAGTTTAGGATAAACGTAACTTTTATAGTCACTGAGAAGCCAAAAAGTTCGCGTGACTCCTTTGTTGCGATGTGTGCCTTTTGCAGTGGTCTGGAACGGAATGCGCCGTGTCTCCGAGGTACGTCTGTATAACCACAGCACCCTCAGGCTTACAGCCTCGGAGGAAATTCCAAACTCCTCACCATGGTGCACAAAGCTCGACCTTAGGCAGCGTCAGCCCTCAATGAACACAACTCCCTCAGGTGACGCAGGGCCGGCTTTCCCACCTGCGACCCCAGAGGAGAATATATATAATGCTCTTTGAAACCTTCCAATTGTACTAAAGAGAAAGGCTCCCCTGTTGCTTTACCATCCTTCTGATGCTCGCAAAGCTTCCTTCTCTTCTGTCTCCGGCAGGCTCCGGCCCAGAGCTGGTCCCTCCTAATATTGTTCCTGGAATTCATTGTTAACGCCATTTCTATTAATAGAATATAATACTGGCTTTCCACTCAAGGTGGTAACATAAAATCTCCTTCCTTAATCAACTCATTCACAGAAGTTTTAAAAAGTAAATCGAATTGAAGAAGAACATTAAGTGCAGGGCAGTGTGGGGAGGGCGTGGCTGGGGCGGGTGGCATGTGCATTCCGGAAGTTTGAGAAACACAACGGGGTGAATTCTGAGGGTCCTTTTAGCAAAGGCTGGTTGCAATTATGTGGTTTGTTTAAGCTGATTGGCTGAAATATATTCATGACAGGACTGTTTACAAACAGCAATGACAATAATATTAATAATAACGTAAGCAACTCAAATGTTTATCCCCTAGGAAGGGTGACTGTATAATTTTTCCTCCAGGACTCTTTTAAAAGTGAAATAAATGCTTTTAGTCATGATACCAGAGGAAAG
Organism: Equus quagga; assembly: GCF_021613505.1. Taxonomy (NCBI): domain Eukaryota; kingdom Metazoa; phylum Chordata; class Mammalia; order Perissodactyla; family Equidae; genus Equus; species Equus quagga. The sequence goes on along the minus strand of NC_060278.1, from coordinate 82,654,131 downwards.
ACACAATCTCAAGGATGTCCCTGGCAAACAGGGACATTCAGTCCTTCTCCCACTGGAAGATGCTTGAGTAAATTATGGTATATCCAATTTGTTAACTATTATGATTGCAGATTTATAAATGGCACTTATGAAAAACGTGCAAGAAATGCTTAAGGCATATAATGTTAAAAGAGAAAAGTACGTCCTCCAGTGTTCAGAGACAAGCAGAGAAATCACCCAGGGAGGAGCTATGCTACAACATTAATCGCAGCTCTCTCTTAGAGGTGGGATCAAAGGAGGTGTTTTTGTTGCTGTAGCATTATATATAAATATTTATGCCTCACCTTGTTCCAGAAAACTCAGATTCAGCACATCTGACCATGTCACTTCTTTGCTTGAAATCCTCCAGTTGCTTCCCTTCTTCTTGAAATAAAGCCCACCCATCACAACATGGCCTACAGGTCTTGTGTGATCAAGCTCCCTCTCCATGCCTTGGCTTTCCTCTAGACTCTTATACACACAGTGCTGCTTCTACCTCGGGACCTCTGCCCATGCTGGTCCTTCTACTAAAAACCCTCCTAGCGCTCACCCACACTCACACGGGGCTAATTCCTGCTCCTCCTTCAGACCTCGGCTTCAAAGTCCCATCTTCCCAAAGACTTCTCAGCACCCCATGAGGCCAGGCTCCTGCTCCCCACACTGGCAGCTCCCTTTGTTGCACTCTCCTCCCCAGAAGAACTCTTCATTTATTTTCCCCGGTTCCTTGCTCTAGGAGGGCTTCTCTATTGAACTGTGGACTCCTCAAGGGCAAAGGTTATGCGTGTGTTGGTCCCCACTGTGCCTCGGCCCAGGGCAGGGGCCCAGGAAGCATCTGCTATCTGAACCCTGTTGATCCCTTTCACATGAGCCTTCTTGATGCTTTTCTGAGTTTCTCCAACTGCTCTTAAATGGTTGAGAGACACCGTTGTAATCTGAAAATCAATAAGGGAATTGAATAGCATTATTCCCAAGTGCATTAAAATACAATTCAATTTGCAAAAATTTGATTTATACACTTTCCAATGGTGCATCTTTTATGCAAAGAAAATCCCAATTCAGGGACTTTTCTCCCCAAAAGCTCAAAGCTCAAACCACCGAGGCTACATTTTTCAAGGCCAAGATGGGGCTGGGGGTGGGAGTGGGGGATGGTGAGCTCGCTGCTGCCTGACCGTCCTGATGCCCATCGCTGCCTCTTAAGGGGAGAACGTTGTGCTGGGGCCTTGATCTCAAGAAAGGAAATCTCCAGCATCATTCCTGGTACCCTGAATCTCTCACGTTCACTTCGGAGGATGCCATTTGCTGGCAGGACCACAGAATGTTCTCTCATGCCCCTTGCAGCCTGCTCCCCACACAGCAGCCAGCCTGGTCTCTCTAAATCTGTGTCAGATAACATCCCTCCTGTGCTTAAAACCCTCCAGTGCTCCCATCTCAGGCAGAGCAAAGGTCAAGGTCCTTTCCATGGCCCACAAGTTGGGCAACAATAGGATATATTATCCAGACCAGGGCACTCTGGGAGTAAAGGAGGCTCTAGTAATCCCACGGGATACCAGTGTGACCCGGGACAGCGCTCTGGTCCCAGAGGCCATGTGCCATCTGGTCCCTGTCTGCTTCTGCAGCCTGCTCCCTGCCCTCTGCCCTCACCTGTCCCCTAGCTCCCTTACTCTTCTTTACACAACCCTCCTCTGGGCCTTTGCACCTGCTGTTCCCTCTGCCTGGAGTGCTGCCTCCCCCACCTCTACCCAGACACCCACAGGCTCCCCTCCCACCTCCTACACATCTCCAGTCAAATGTCCCCCCTCAGAGAGGCCTTTGTGACCCTCTGACACCTCCCACCCACCATCACTGACATTCCCCAACCCTTGTCTTTTCCTGCCCAGCATTCATACGCATCCGGAACACTGACCCCTGCATTCATTTATAGGGGATTGTCTCCCACACTAGAAACTGAGCCACATGAAGCGGGGACTCTGCTTAATCACCACTGAATCCCCTGCCCCCACCCCATGCAGGGTATACAACAGGTGCTTAATAAATAGTCATCAGGTGAGGAGATGAATTCGGGGGCGGGGGGGGGGGGGGGGCGGCGTTAGCACTGATACGGCAGCAACCCTGGGCCGGGACGGTCCCTGCGTCTCCTGTGACCTCCCACCTCCCACCGGAGTGGAAACCATCACCCTTATTTTCAGATGAGGAAACTGGGGGTCCATTGCTCTGTTCATCATTCATTGACTCAGTGCCTGATGCATGGTGGGTATTTATTACCGTCAGCTTTCGAAAGGACAAAAGCCCTTACAATATTATCTACATCATTTTACAGAAGAAAAACCTGTGTCCTGAAGAATTCAAAGCCCATCTCTCACAGGCAGTTAGTGACCTGGGACCACACTCAGGCTTCCAGGTCCCCAGACTCTCAGCCCAGTGCTCCTTCTCCAAGTCCAAATCCCGTGTGGATCCCACCAGTGACGGGAAAGCCCTCCCGAATCTCCCCAACACCAGGGCGGGTCCTTGAGGAGCCACGTGGCTGTAGTGGGGGTTTGAGAGTGAGGCAGATGGCATTTTCAGATGGCAAACGTCATGTCAAAGGTGATTAAGGATGAGGGGAGCCCTGGGGACAAAGAATAATGGGGCTTGGCTTAAATTAGGCAAGAGACAAGATAAGTAATGCGGGATGGCAACTTATGTACAAATTTACATATGAGAAGAGTAATTATAAATCTTTGTTATAAATTTCCACTGTTATAACGGGAGGCGACACAGACCCAGTGCATGAATCAAGGATGCCGGAATGACATCTATTAGGGAACCATTGTTCCTGACACTGTCGTGGGGATTTTTGTGTTCACTTTGGGGCCTTTAATTAATAGACAAGCCCATCGCTGGGCTCAATTGTGTGAAGGGCTTGGAGTTGGGGGTGGGGGAGGGGCGATCCAAATCCGAGGGATCATTATGATTGTCATGATCATTATCACAAGACTTGCCTCGCCGGCGATGGTGTATGGCGTTGTCGTGGAAACCACACGCGTATTAGTAATGCGCTCTTTTAAGGTCACCGGGATGCTGGCATCCCTTAACGGATGCCTGCTCTGTGATTGCTGCCCAGTGGCCTTGGTGACATGGACAAAGAATCAGTACTCCGCAAGGCCTGTGATGTTTTTGTTCCAATTCTTCCTCTAGCTCATTCTCCATCCCCACAAATAGCTCATAAAAAATGATCACCCCTCTGGGGGCGCTGGAAGTGTTTTGTATTGCGATCTGAGTGCTGGTCACACGGGTGGATACATATGTACGACTCCATGGACCTGCACGCAAGATTAAGAACATTTTACAGCACATACATTATAGCTGGATACATTTTTATTTTTTAATTTCGTCCTTTTCTTACCACCAGGAGAATTTTGTCCTTTCAAAAGGCAAGGGCCTGCCTCACTCAGGTGACATTGGAATACTGTAATCAGAAGCACTACCCTTGAGGGGACAGCAACTCGTACCACATACTTTGTGTGTCAGGCACATCACAGACTTCATGTCCCTGCATCCTTGCCTCCATCCAGGGAAGTCAGTATTCTTCTCCCTATTTGATGGATTGGACACTGAGGCTCAGCAAAGCGCAGTGGCTTGCCCAGAGCCACCCAGGGAAGTGGGATCTGAGCCCAGGTCTCCGTGACCCCTAGCCATGTTCTTTCCGCCTCATGTGGGCATGCCCCCTTGACCAAGTGAACTGTGTCCAGAAAGGAGAATCCAGAGCAACAGCATTCTGGAATTCGTAGTATATGGGGAAAATTTAAAAACAACAAAAAAAGTTTTTCTCACTAAAAAAAACAGGTCACAGAACAGTGGTAAGAAAGTGATGTCTCGAGGAGAAGAGCCAAGATGGCGCCGTGAGTAGTCCTCTTTGTCTCTCGCCCTTCGAGTCTACAATTATTTGGACACTTATCGCTTGACAAAGGATATCCAGACAGCATCTCAGGACGTCTGAGACACACACGCGACTATACATCGGAAGGCGGATGGACTTTCCTCCGGGAGGAGGTGGAAATAGGTGAGGGCTCTCCGACCCCGACGGGCAGCCTGGTACCCGCAAGCGGCTTTCTTCCAACGGACGCCCCCAGAGGATCCACGCACGTCTAGGGCAGGAGCGAGAACACAACAGAGGAGCGACGCTGGAAACAGGTGACCAGAACCCTACCTAAACCCCCTGCAATTACTCCTAAACGCAGAGGGAAACTTTGGAGTTGCACACCTGAGCCCGCGGGGAGAGTCTCTCCCCGCCATTGGCGGGGGGATCCAGCCTGGTGCTCGGGGCGCCCGGAGGGTCCCAGAGAGAGACACGGAGGGCACGGAGATCTCCTAGCTGCCGTTGCCCGCCCCGTGGGGCTAGGGATTGCCGGAGATCTCGGAGAGGACCGGGGCCGGGGGAACTTTCAAAAGGCCGGTCCTGCGACCCGGAGGGGAAACGCCGGAGCTCCGCCCGGGCAGCAGACAAAACTCTCTGTCTGCCATTAGCAGAGGGGCCACGCCCAGCATTCACGGCTCCGGCAGAGGCCGGGAGAGAAGCCCTGAGGGCGGGGCGACCCCCAGCTGCCGTTGCCCACCCCGTGAGGCTAGGGATTGCCGGAGATCTCGGAGAGGACCAGGGCCGGGGGAAGTTTCAAAGGCCGGTCCTGCGACCCGGAGGGGAAGCGCCGGAGCTCCGCCCGGGCAGCAGACAAAACTCTCTGCCTGCCGTTAGCAGAGGGGCCACGCTGAGCATTCACGGCTCCGGCAGAGGCCCGGAGAGAAGCCCTGAGGGCGGGGCGACCTCCAGCTGCCGTTGCCCACCCCGTGAGGCTAGGGATTGCTGGAGATCTCAGAGAGGACTGGGGCTGGAGAGAGTTCCAGAGACCCAGCTTAGTAGCCTAGGGGGGAACCCTACAGGCTCACAGCAGCCTTAGGGAAAGCCTCTGCACAGCACCAGTAGAAGGCACCCAGCCGCCAGCCACAAGGCTGGAAGACCCCAGGGCAAAAGCAGCATAGCTAGGTGTACTAACCACAGACTGTAGAAGATGCCAATAGCTATCCTGTGACCTATAGAGGACAAGTGAGATTTGGTGGGTGCCGACAGCAACGGAGCGACAAATATAAGTGATCCCACCCCTGGCTGCTGGAAAAGCCCATAACACCGTTGCAGACCCCAAGGAGAGAGCACATCTAGGTGGGCTGCAACAGTAGGCACCTGCAGCCTGAAGCCCCCCTGTGACGGCCCCCACAGCAGAGGAGGGAATCCAAAGGGCCACTGTGGCTACGAAGAGGGGCCCAGGCCCAGTTAGCAACTACGGGCAGGATTCCTGGTTGGTGAAATATAAACAGCTGCTCCTCCCTCCGCAGCAGCTGAAACAAGTGAAAGGAGCAACTAAACTCTATTTCCATGCGGAGGCACAAATCAACAACATCAAGCAATATGAAAAAATACATTAAATCTCCAGAACAGAAAGAAAGCAACAAATACACAGAAAACAATCCCAAAGAAAATGAGATGTATAACCTAAATGACGATGACTTCAAAACAGCCATCATTAAGATTCTCAATGAGTTAAGAGAGAATTCTGACCGACAACTCAACGAATTCAGGAGCTATGTTACAAAAGAGTTTGATACGATAAAGAAGAACCAAACAGAAATATTGGAAATGAAGAACACAATAGAGGAGATTAAGAAAAATCTAGATGCTCTGAATAGTAGGGCTGATAATATGGAGGAAAGAATTAGCAATTTGGAAGATGGCAATATAGAATTGTTGCAGGCAGAGGAGGAGAGAGAAGCAAGACTTAAAAGAAATGAAGAAACTCTCCGAGAATTATCAGACACAATTAGGAGATGCAACGTAAGGATTATAGGTATACCAGAGGGAGAAGAGAAGGAGAAAGGGGCAGAAAACCTATTCAAAGAAATAATGGCCGAGAACTTCCCAAATCTGGTGAGGGAGATGGATCTTCAGGTGACAGAAGCCAATAGATCTCCAAACTTTATCAATGCAAGAAGACCAACTCCACGGCATATAGTAGTGAAGCTAGCAAAAGTCAACGAAAAGGAGAAAATATTAAGGACAGCCAGGCAAAAGAAACTAACCTACAAAGGAACTCCCATCAGGCTATCAGCAGATTTCTCAGCAGAAACTTTACAGGCTAGAAGAGAGTGGAATGATATATTCAAAAATCTGAAGGACAAAAATCTACAGCTGAGAATTCTCTACCCAGCGAAAATATCCTTCAAATACGATGGAGAAATAAAAACTTTCCCAGATAAACAAAAATTAAGGGAGTTCATTGCCACAAAACCTCCTCTTCAGGAAATCCTCAGGAAAACCCTCATTCCTGAAAAATCCAAAAAAGGAAAGGGGCTACAAAACCAAGAGCAGAGGAGATAAGTAGAAGGACAACAACAGAGAGTAGCAGCTCTACATCAGAACAGATTAAACCATGGGACGAGAAACAAAGGAAACTGAAAAAAACCAGAAAACAAGACACAAAATGGGAGTGGTAGGCCCCCACGTCTCAATAATCACTCTAAATGTAAATGGATTGAACTCCCCAATCAAAAGACACAGAGTGGCAGGATGGATCAAAGAACAAGATCCGACAATATGCTGCCTCCAGGAAACACACCTCAGCCCCAAAGACAAACACAGACTCAGAGTGAAGGGATGGAGAACAATACTCCAAGCTAATAATGAACAAAAGAAAGCAGGTGTCGCTATACTAATATCAGACAAGGTAGATTTCAAAGCAAAACAGATAAAGAAAGATAAAGAGGGACAGTATATAATGATAAAAGGGACTCTCCACCAAGAAGACATAACGCTTATAAATATATACGCACCCAACACAGGAGCAGCAAAATTTGTAAAGCAACTCTTAATAGAATTAAAAGAAGACATCAACAACAATACAATAATAGTAGGGGACCTCAACACACCATTAACACCAATGGACAGAACATCCAGACAGAAAATCAACAAGGAAATAATAGAATTAAATGAGAAAGTGATGTCTCATCCCAAACATATTATTGTTCTTCCTGCTCAGTACTTTTTAAAAAAACTACTTGCCTACCTTGAAAAAAAATGCAAATCTAGATTTCTGCAGTCTTCTAAAAATCAAATCTGGCTGCTCCGGGTCCGCAGTCCCCATGGCATCATGTTCCACTTTGCCCCAGTCTCCACCCAGCCACCTTCACTTACTAGGGGGTGACCATCTACTGTCTGGTAGGCTAACATTTATTCGCTGTCCTCCTGGGACCCATGCTCCAATTTTCCTCTCTAGAACCACCCCCTTACCCACTCCTAGTCCAGCTAGTTTGAGTTGGATTGAATCCATCCCTGGCTCTGGTGGTAGTGTCCATGTGGTTCAGTCCTGATCAATCAGAGCATCACATTACTCTGTCCACAATGATTGGCATCCGCTCAGGCTGATTGGCAATCAGAGCCAATGAGGTACAAGGAAACCGATTGGGATTTGCTGGGAAAATAGCATGCAAGACTTGAACCTGCGTGGGATAGCCTGGAGCTGCTGTCAGCCATCTTTAAAGCATATGGAGTCTTAGAATAAATCCAACACAGGAGAAAAGAGCCTAGCGATGGAGAGGTCCTGGTGTCCTTATTGAGTCCCTTGATCAAGCTCTACCTGAAGCTAAATATTCTGTATTCTTCATTGATGTGAGCCAATAAATTACCTGGTTTTTGTTTGTTTCTTCAACCTATTTGAGAGAGTTAGGAGCCGTTTGTTTGTAAGTAACAGAAAATTCTTCCCTAGAGAAGCTCCTGGGCTAGCAGACAGCAGGATAAGGACCCAGTAGGTAAAAGTAACAGGAACCTAAATCTCACCCCAATGTAAGGTGGAACTTTCCAAGACTGAATCACTAAGGAATAGCAATATGTTGTGGAATCCAGTCAATGAAAGTATTCAAGTAGATTTAAATTTGTTATGAATGTGTCACTTTGACACAGGGTAGGTGGTTGGAGGAGGTAATCCCAACCTTAGGTTCCTTCCAACTTGGTGATCCTATGAATGTCAAGACTAGAATATTCCTCAAGAAAGATTTCCTGAATACCCTGGGAAAATTCCTCCCCTACCCCTATTATCCATTATTACTAAATCCCAATTGTTGCCTTCACAACAATTACCAATATTTTAAATTTTATTTAACTTCTAATTTACTTAATTTTATTTCCAGTTTTAGGTTCATATTTTTGTTTACTTGTTTATTTCTGTCTCCCCCACAAGACTAAGTTCGATAAGAGCTGAGACCTTGTCCGTTTTATTTTCCTGTACCTCCAGCACCTGGCCAAAGGCGTACACACAGTAGGCCTTCAATTAGTACTTTGTTGAATGCGTGAGAGAAAGAGTGAGGCTTCCCTGGACGTGTGTTTTCTACGGAGTCAGTCAGAAAGCCAGAGTCCAAAGAGAACCCCTGAGATCTGGAGCCACTCGGTGTCTTTCACACCAACCCTATGTAGAGACATCTCATCTATGCCGTTTAGTGAAGGATGTCACTTTAGTAAAGGACACTATGGCACCCGTTCTCTAGAGTGTTCTCCATCCGGAGCACACTCACCCTCGTCTAGAACATTTCTCCCTCCCACCCTGTCATCCAGCCCAGGAGACAGCCCCTGGGAGTTCCCTGCGACTCAGACTCCCTCTGCAGCCCCTCCCAGCTCTCCCCACTGTGTTGCTGGAGGCTTGAGCTTTCCCACTGTCCCTTAAGACAATGTAGGAAGGGAAACTCATTTACTGAGTGCCTGCTATATACTAGGAGCTTTGCATCTATGAGTGCACCTAATTCCTCACAGCCACCTTACAAAGTTGGCACCATTAGTCTTTATTTTAAAGAGGAGGGAACTAAGGCTTAGAGAGGTCAGATGACTCACTCAAGGGCACACAGATCTCAATTGTAGGGTGATGACACTCTAAAGTTTGTGCTATTTCTGTTATCCTATATTTAGCTTTCTAATCTGAATGTGTGTGTGTGTGTGGGCATGCACGTGTGTGTATGTGTATATGTTTTTTTCATTCCCCAGCACTCTTTTCTGCAAATGGTCTTTTCACTCTCTGGGGACTGAGGCGCACACACACACACACACACACCCCAAGTCATCAGCATCTTTCTTTTATTTATTATACTGGAGGAGTAGGAAATAATACAGGCCTATTGAGGACTAAGCAAATTCCAAGTAATTTGCGTAAGTGGAATTTTTAAAAGCACACAAAACAACCCTAAAACAACTTATACATTTCAAAACATCATGAGAGATCTGGGGTTTGTGCAGGAAGAGGTGTGCTTGGTAGCATCTCGTACAAATTAACCAAAGCCAAGGGTATTTTCTCTCTTATCCAGCCCAGGCTTCTGGATCCACAAACCAAACCGTAGTTCCTAGGGACGAGTCAGCAAGAGAGACAGAGACAGAGATACGGGGGGCAGGGGGAGGGGGCTTTGATTGAAACCAAGGCATCAGGAGGTCTCTGCCTCTGATTCTGGGTTATTCGAATCAAGGGAACTCATTCAGCCTCAAGCACTTAATCATTTCATTCCTCTTTCTGGTTTTATTTTGAGATATTAAGAGGAAAGAATCATGCTGGGGGTTGAAGAGCATCTTTTTCTCTTTCTAGCTGTTGCTTCTGGATTCCCTTACCCAATGCCCACTGCATATGTTTGACCAGATGGCTTGGACTCTTGGCGGCCAATTCAGCTGCTCAAGAACATGGTTGTGCTTAACCTCATCAACTTGACTCAGCTTCAGTTCATCCTGGGGTAGGAGAGTGATACCCATCAGTTTAATTAGCTTAATGAGGGCTGAGGGAACTGGTCCACATTTTGAGTTTGTTGCACAGAGAAAATTGGTTTGCCTTGCTCCCTCCTTGATCGTTCCAGCATTCACAGGGAGAACTGCTCTCATTAACCATTTAGGAGAGGCATTTTCACGCCCTTCTCTCCGGTGAGGAGTTGGGCGCTGTCCAGGGTACCAACATGAACTGGAGTCCGGGAACTCCGCTCTTCAAGACACGTGTTTCTACGCTATGAGAAGTCAGACCACAGTAACTGACCATTCAACCCACTAGAAGACTAGTAGGAATTCCTGCTCCAATAAAAGGCAAAGTTTGAGCTTTTTACCTAAAGCATGGTCTCCAAAGTGGGGTGCACAAAGAGATCCTTTGAGGTTTAGGAATAAAATGTTAGGATTCCTATTCATTTATCTGTCTTGGTTTTAACTTTCTACCATTTGTATGTATAATGATACATTTATATGCTATCTAGATGAATATACCTGCACAGCAGGGGATATGCTCATTTTCCTTCTGAGAGGGGCACGTGATCAGTAAAGTTTGGCGATCACAGATCCAGAGGGATGAAGAACAAGTCAGTCCAAATTTTTGGAATTGGGGAGTCATATGCATGGGGTGGAGGATTGATATCAAAAGCTGCTGCTGGTGGTAGTTTCAGAGGTCTGGGGTCTGAGCCAAGCACTAAGTCTACTGGACTCCATCCTTCCCCCTCACTGACCTCACACAAACACTGCACCCCAAGCAGGCTGGGTTTGGATGTTGCGTAGACAATGCTGAACTGCGCATGGAGCCGGGGGACACAGGGGAAGACGAATGAGTGCACTCCAGTCTGGAAGGGTTGAGGGGAAGCTCCTGACTCAACTCCACGATGGGGAGGGATTTATGCATCAAAAATCTCTCCGGAGTAGGCATTGGGGTCTTCCTGAGACCGAGTAACCACCTTGAACTGGCGCCGGAGAAAACCACCATAGCGCTTCTGGTTGTCCCACTTGAGCTTGGGACGGATGCGCCTCAAGAAGCCCCCATAGCGTTTATACAGGTCCTCATGGCCCACCCTATCCGCATCCACATCCCCCTCGCCAGCCACCTCTGAGCTCCTCTTGGGATATTTACGCAAAAATCCCCCATAGCGTTTGACCTGCTCCTTGGGCTCCTCCTCATCAGAATCCAGTGCTCCAGCCTCCATGGCACCATCGTTTGGCTGGGCATCTCCCATCAGCTCAGACTCCACACCCTCCCCCAGCTTGCCAGAGAGACCCCTGAGCTTCTCCACCAGGCTCCTGCTCAGAGCATTCTCCTCCGCTGGGGTGCTGAGGAGGAGTCTGTTTTCCTCCAGCTTCTTCAAGAAGGGTCCCATGCGCTTGGCCAGCTCACGATAGGGCTCTTCCAAAGTTGGCCAGCTCTCCAAATCTTCCTTGCCACTGAGCCCAAGGGTGAAGGGGCTGGGAAAAGACAGAAGGCCCTGGCATCTCTCCCACTCCTCAGCTGGCAGCAGGGTAGCCTGGCATTCCAAGGAGCAAATCTGCAAGAGATCCAAAAATACCACAGTGGTAATGTCACCCCATCAAACTGTCAAAGCACATGCACTCCCCTGTGCCAGAGAGCCCCCTGTCCAATGTCTGAGAAAAGCAAAAGTAGCTGCCATTACTAAGCCCCGGGCTGCCCACTTTAATGCTCCCAATTGTGCATACAAGTAGGTGACTTTGTGCTCGAGTGGAAGATGAGGAAACAGGCGTGGAGAGGTAAAACAGCTTTTCCAAGGAAACATGGCTACAAGTGGCAAGGCCAAAATTGGAATTAAGATCTTCCCATAGTGCTCTGCTGTGCTCACCCTTCCTCTTCCACTTCTGACTCCAGAGGGAGTAGTTGGTTCTCCCAACCTTTCCTGAGTGTGAAGGATGCTGCAAACACTTTACAGAGAGGGACGGAAGCAATGCAGAATGGTGGAAAGAACTCATGCAAGGGGACGTTTGAGGGTTCATCAAAACTGGGGGGACAATACTATCTCCTTCATAAGAGCGTTGGGTGATTTCAAACATGACGATGATGACGATGATCATGATGATGACCATGATGACAATTTTGTACAATACTGGACTTGGACCCAGGCAGTCCAATGCCATGAGTCCTCGTGCTTAATCACTGTGCTCTTCTGAGACCACGTTTGGGCAGCTCCTGGCACTCTGTGTGCATCTCTATGAAGAGTGGCTAGAATTGTATACTTAATATTTTGCATCATCATCTCACGGAATTGCCCTCATTTTGTGGATGAAGAAACTGAGAGGGGGTTCCAGGGTCATGGAACTAGAAAGTGGCTTAACCAAAGCCTGTGTTCTGTCCACGAAACCCTTGGTACCTCTACTCCAGCCTATCTGTTGTCACAGGAGAGGCACATGGGGGAGTGTGACACAAAGCAAAGCCAACAAGGCTGGACCAAGAGATGCCAAGACCTAGGAGAGGGGTCAAGGCTTGGATCCTGTCAACCAGATCAGGGGTGGTGGAAAGAGCTCCATCCATGGGAGTGATTAGATTTGCAGGTGCCATCAGCCTGGTGGTGAGAAGCCCTGAGGAGCTACTCCAGGGCTGCCGATTCCCAAAGTCAGCACCACCTGATGGATAATGCTCTTTGTTGCCAGGCATCAGGCTCCCTGGAAACCAGAGTGTCTGTCCCAGATTGGAGTGAGCCCGTGGTGGTGAGGTCTGGGGTGGGGATGGGAGTAGCAAAACAGCAGCCCCTGGTGCCCAGGCTGACCACAGGGCAGGACATGACCTGCCCAGGTGGGACAAGTCTACAGGACAGGCACACAGCTCCTTTCCCTCTCTGGGCTCCTCACACAGATGGTGCTGTTCACACACAGGCCCCAGGACCTGGGCATCTAGAAGCTTGCCTGAAACCTACCAGGGGGTTGATGGGTTTGGGTCCACGTTGGGTCTTCACAGCACACAAAGAGCAGCCGGACAGGCAGTCCGCTGTGGCGGAGGGGAGCACGAGGAGGCAAGCAGCCAGCACCAGCCCCTGCCACGCCATTCTGTCTCAGCTCTTCCTGCCGGGAAGGGAGAAAGAGAAGACAATGAAATCTGTGAGCACCGACTCTGTGGGGGTCTCCTGAGCCTGCAGCGTCATCTCGGCAGCTTCTGCCAGCAGCACCACAAGGCAAACATGCTCGTTCCCATTCTGCAGTCGAGAAAACAGAGGTCCCGAGAGGTGCCATGGGTGCCCAAGGCTAAGGGTCAAGGAAGAGAATTAACACATGCTGAGCACCTACTCTGTGCTAGGAGCTTCCCCACAGCATTCACGTTCAGTCTGCAGAACAGCTCTTAGGGTGGGTTGTGCTATTTTCATTGGGCAGATGGGGAAGTTGAGGCTCAGAGAGGGGAAGTGACTGCCCGCACAGCTAGGCAGTGGACAAGCCAGGACTTGACCTGTGGCTGACAGGCTTCAAAACCCACCTTAACCACCCACCAAGCTGAAGACATTTGGCCATCTGCTTTTCTGAGTTCTCTGAGGCTTCTGTCACCTGCCTTTGTCCCCTACTCCCCAGGCTGTCCCCAAGCCCATCCTTTCTGCTGTGAGAGGACTCTGGAATTTGTCTTTTCCACCCCAGCACTCCTCCTGACCCTGGCTATAGCTCCACCTTCACCCGCCTCCAGTTCCTTCTCTCCTGCCCTCCCTGAAATGTCCTTCTCGGTATATCAGTTCTGTGATCAGACCCACTGGACTGAGTCAGGCCTGGCCCTTCTCCTAAATGACAGGGACACCCTCAATCCCATCCCTATACCCTAATGCTTCAGCTCTGGGTTCCAACCACATCCAGCTACTTGCAATTCCCCTAAAGAATGTATCAGGCCTGGTTCTACCTCTGGGCCTTTGCACATGCTGTTCCCTCTGCTTGGAAACCCCTCCTTCTCCTCTTCTGTTACCTGTCATTTAGGTCCTAGCTAAGACATCGCCTCCTCCAGGCATCTTTCCCTGATCTCCTAGGCTGGATGGGCTGCTCCTCCTTTCTATTCTCCCAGAAACTTGTGCCTCCTCCATCAAAATATCCCACTAATTGGTAATTCTCTACGTGAGTCTTCAGACTTTGGCTCCATGAAGGCAGGAGCTGTGCCTTGTTTCCATTTCTGAAATACTCTCTGTTCCTCAAACATGCCAAGCCTGCTCCTGCCTCAGAGCCTTTGCCCTTTCTCCTCCTCCCGCTGCACTGCTCTGACCTCAGATTTTCACATGGCTTGCTCCTTCTTGTAATCAAATGAATTAAATGTCACATCCCCAGGGAGGCGTCTGCTGACCGCTGTGTTCACAGCAGCCTCCTGCGTCTCTCTGGCTTTGCCCTGCTATGTGGCACAGAGCGCTCACCGCCTCGTGCAGTCCTGTTTACCTGATGTTTGCTGGTGTTGTTTGTTATCATCGCCCCCACCAGAAAGCTAGCTCCTTAAGGGCACAGGCCATACCTGTGTCTCCTCCTGTGTCCTCGCACCCAGAATCCTGACTGGCATACAGCAGGCACTCAGTAAGCACTAATGCTCACAAATAGCCTGTTAAAAGCTGTCCCTTTCACAGTCAACTTCTTATAAACCAATTATCAAGACTCAAAGCTGTTCAAATGGGGGGTAGTGCATTCTCCCAACTGGACATGGGGAGACCCCCTGAGACACCCCGGCCTGGGCAGGGGCCCCATGCTCTTCCCAGGCTGGTCCTTAGAGCGGACGCCTCTAACGCAGCCCTCGGGGATGGCTGTCCTTCACCCCTCCAGTGCCCCTTCCTGCTAACTTCCCTGTTTGCTCAGGTGTTCAGGGGGCTGAGAAGACTCTGCTCCAAGACCCCAGAGCCCCACACCATACCTCAGAGCTTGGTCTCCCTCCTCAAAGCACGCAGCAGGTTCCCCACCAAAGCATGCCTAACAATGATCCCAGCCGGCATTTACGGAGCCCCCGCTGCATTTCAGGCCTTGAGCTAAGCTCCTAAGTCCATCATCTCATTTACTCCTCCCCAGCGAGGCAGGCACTTCCAGTCCAGTGGATTACCCATGCCCTACAGCAAGCGGTGATATTGGGGCTCTGTTATTGGTGCTATTGGGCAAGGCTGTTCTGTTTGACTCCCCACGTGTGCCCTCAATGACTACCATTTCTAGAATAACTTTGATTCATTAATAGCTGAACCCTCCCTGAGGCCCAGAGACCCCCATGTGCAGAGTCTTGGACTTGCATATTGTTCTCAGTCCAATCGCCAACTCTCAGAGCTGGGCATCATTAGCCCCACTTTATAGATGAGAAAACTGACGCTCAGAGAGGCTTGGCAAACCTCCTGAGGTCACACAACGATTAAAGGTGAGCACTCAGGCCCACCTGCCTCTCTTGAGGCTGGGCAGGGTCTGCCACCTTAAGCAGGGAGGTTCAGAGCAGGAAACACAGGGAAGCGGACCTGTGTCCATCCCACGTCTCTGCCCTGCCCTCGGGTTTCTCTCATGCTCTATCGGCTGCTGAGCGGATTTGGGTTCCAGGCGAGTGAGCTGTGCCACTTCTGTGCAGATAAGAGGCAGGCAGCTCATGTTTTCTCTGATATCAGCGATGGCTGGGCTGGCCTGTTACAAGATTAGCAGTGAATTAACCTCTGGGGCGGGGGAGCCTACCACCCTCTAACTGCTGGCCGGAGGCCTCGCGCACAGCTTGGCTGCTAAGGTAGGAAGCCCGACCTGAGATCTGTGTCCCAGACGAAGACAGTTTTAGCATCCTTCCCCTTCCTCCGTTAACTTTGTCTTTAATAAGAACAGCTGACCTGATGGTTGTTAAGGACTTGAGATGTTCTGAGCGATTCTCATGGATGAACTCGTTTATCCTCACAGCAACTCTGTGGGGTGGGTGCTGTTGTCATGCCCACTTTACAGACAAGGAAACTGAACTAAGACACCTGCCAGGACGCCAGAGCTGGTAAGTGGCAAAGCTGGGATTGGTACCCCGGCAGGCCGGCTCTGGAGCCCTTCTCTTACCGCTGTGTACTGACCCCGCCCCTTCAATCCACCGCTCCCCGGCCTCCAGCTCTGCCCTTCAGGGGTCCGTATCTGCCTCCTCCAATCTCACCTCTGAGATGCTCTCCAACAGCAGCCAGAGGAGTCTCCCAGGCTCCCCGTGCCTTTGAGAGGAAGCCGCCCCTCAGCCACGTGCTCACGGGTTCTCCATGATGGGATGGGGCCAGCTGACATTTACTAGGGGTCACCCTGGGCTGAGCATCTTAATGTGAGGGATCCTCCTAACAACCCTGCAAGCTTGATGGTCTCCTCATTCTGCAAATGAGAAGATGGAGGCAGAGAGAGATTACGTCGCCTGTTCAAGGTATCCCCACGCATGGGCAGCACCCAGCCTGGGCATGAGCGCCTGACCTGGGCCTGACCAAACCACCTGCAAGTCCAAAATGAAGGCCCACTGCCCCAGCTTCCAAGCTTTAGTACAAGGGGTTTCCTCTGCCTGAAACACATTTCTCACCCCCCCATCCACTCCCATCTCCCTTTGACCCGGCTAACTCTTATTTGTTCAAAACTCAGCCTTGGTTGCCTCCCCCAGGAAGTCTGTCTGAATTAGGCCCCTCTGCTGAGCTCTCAGAATCCCCTTGCCAGCTCTATCACATAATCGCCTCTTACTTCCTGAGTCCCCTGCCAGGTGGTAGTTTGCAAGTGCAAAGTCCCTGAGGTGAGTGTGTTGTGTATTTGAGGGTGACAGGGAGCCCAGGGCGGATGAAGATAATGAAGGGAGGAGACTGGGGTAGAAAAAGCAGAACGGTGGACAGTGGCTGGATAGCGTGGGCCTCCCAGGCTGAGGTTAAAGAGTTTGCATTTCATTCTAAGGTGATGGGGAGACTGAGGAAGGTTGAGTGATTTGTGAATGAATGAATGAAAGAATGGTGTCCCTGCTCTGAATACAGGGCTGGAATGAGAGCAGGAGCTCCACACAAGTTTGTCCAGTGAACAACAGGCAACCCCTTGACCTCTTGGAAGCCCAGTTTACACTTTTCTGCATCACACCTTTATGCCCCCAGAGAAACCTCAAGGTCTGCAGGTTGTCTAAAACCAACACCTGCTACAGGAATTTCAGCAAATGTCAATGAAGCCAGGAGAGGGGTGAGAGGAGGGAAGAGGAAGTAAGAGAAGAGGGGAGGCAGCAGGAATTGGGGGGGATATGAGGGAGGGGGAAACTGAGGCAGAGAAAGAGAGCAGAGTGACAGGGGAGGGGGAAGGGGGAGAAGGAGGAAGTGAGAAACAGTCCGAAGGGAGATGGAGGGAGAGAAGGAAGGGGGAAAGGAGGGAGAAAGACTAAAGCGGAGAGATGGAGAGACAGAAGGAGGGATAGAGACAACGAGGGGGAGACACAGAAGGAAGAAAGCCTGAGGGCAGAGGGAGAGGCAGAAGGAAGGGACCAGCCGTCACTTGCTGAATATTAGGGACTGTATGCTGAGGCTTTAACCTTTTTTCTGGCTTGCTACAGGTGGTGCTCACGAGCTATGGCTCCTTGACACGATAAGGGCTCAGCCCTGAATCACCATCTTCAGGCACAGTGACTTCAGCCTCTCACCCCCACACCCCCGCCCCCCTCCGCGCCCTGGCCTTAGGGGGTCCCCCAGGAAGGAGGGCCAGGACGCGGACTCTGAGGGGATGGGGCCAACAGCAGGGGGCAGCCCAGCGAGGCCCTTCTGAGGACAGGGACAGAGCTGTGCAGGCGAGCAGGACCCAGGCCTCTGGCTCCCTCCTCCGCAGCCCTGCACACGGCGAATGTCCGTCCAGAGGTTGCAAACTGTTCGCCTGCAGGACAAGCTGAGCTGGTGGGCACAAGCGTTTGGACTTGCACAAAGATTTTTTAAAAATTTTGTTGCCAATATTTTAAAACTGAGAGATTTTTACATTTAAAAAAGTCTCAATTTCCCACTTGTCTCCAAAAGATCAAAGGCCTTGAAAACATCAGGCTTGCATTCGAATTGGCAATAGTCACAGAGAGATGCCTGTGGCCCTGTCACCACTGTCCCCACCAGCAGCTTCTCTCATGTCCGTCCATGCCGAGCGCCTGACAGACATTTGAGTTTGCGACATCTGAATGGCCTCCTCCATCACTGGGGAGTGCAGCAGGGGGTGGGAGGGGTACAGCATGTGACAGAGGAGAGGTGAGACCTCCAATCCCCTCCTGACCCAGAAGCAGGATCACCAAGTGGTTAGTGATGTGGATTCAAATGCCAGCCACCACTTATCACTGGTTTGGGGAAATTATTTAACTTTGCCGTGTCTCGTTTTCTTAGTTCTAAAATGGGGCTGATAATAAGGCTTCAGAGGGTTGGTGTAGGAATTAAATGAGACCACGTATAGAGCACGTGGCACGGTGCCTGGCACACAGTAGGTGCTTTAAATAGTAGAGTAGGAAGGCTCCATTCCAATCTTACGTGGGCTCTGGGAGATGGGAAAAGAAAAGGGCAAAAAGGAACAACAACATAGGGCCTGGAACACAGGGGGAACCCAAAAAGAGTTGTCAAATGAATTAACTGCCTTATGTGGAGGGCCTACTGTATGTCAGGCGGGGCTGAGTGCTCCTCATTCATGGTCCCATCAATCCAACGAGAGCCACCACCCCTCAAGAGCCTACTGGATGCCAGGCTGTGCTCCTGTCATTCTAATCCTCTCAACAACCCAGTGGTGAGGGTGTGTATACCCGCTGCACAGAGGACAAGCTGAGGCTGGTTCAGGAGAAGCTGCTTACCAAGTTCACGTGGCTCGCAAATGGGAGGGTCAGGTTTCCGACCAGATCTCTCTGGGTTAAAAGGTGACTCTAATAGAGACACATCAGCCCTGAGATTTCCTTAAGCAATCCTGTTTCCTTCCTTTTGTAAGATAAATAAATTACTGAGCCATGTCAGATGGGTCCCAGGGGGAGCATCTCCGCCTTTGCTACTGGGATTTGCTTGGAAGCCGCACATCAGAGATAGCCCTGCCTGCTCCTCATCTCTGATTTGGGACGAGCTGAGGAGAAAAGGAACTCGGCCGTTCACGGGTGTGGGAAGTGGAAACAGAGCCTACTTGGTGAGTTCGAGGGGCAGCCCCAGGCACAGCCGCCCCAGTGGAGGGCTTGTGTGGTCTGTGATGGGGAGGGGCCTCTTTCACACACCTGGTGGGCCAGGGGGCCTCCTGTGGGCCCTCCCAGAGAAAACCCTCTGCACTTGCAAGCTTATGAAGCACTTCCTCAGCCCCCACCTCCTGGCGCTTTGAGACAGCCCAGTGAGGGCGGCTCCGCTGGCAGCTGGGGGCGTGATTCCCCTCAGACTCCATCATCACAGGATCCAGTTCCTTACGCTAAAGCTCTTTCTCCATATGCACACATCCTGCCGTTTCTGTTTCTCTGGAGAACCCTGATGGATACGACACGTGTCCCGTCTGTTTACACTAAGTCTATGCAACAGAAACACAATTGAGTGTTGACACAGGGACTGTATGGGCCGGAATGCCAAAAAGATTGACTATCTGACCCTTCACAGAGAAAGTTTGCTGACCTCTGCCTTCATCATTTTTATAACCATTTTCTAATTCTAATTATTCTAATCATTTTGAAGCTCATTTTCTTGGGACAATCAGAGGGGAATCACCCCCAGCTCCAAGCCTCCTTCTTCCCATCTGTAAATGGGCTCAGCATCCTTTAAAGGCCAGCGCATAGTGGGTCCTTTTTCATCCAGGGCCCAGAGTTCCTTGAAAGGGAAGGGACTGCTTGCCCTCTTACCTCCTCTTGATGATATTTCTATATTATAGTCGGAGGGCTCGCAGAAGCAGCAAGCACTTTTATTTAAAAAGCCAGCATGGAATAATAATGGCTTGATTTAACATCGCAATTATCTCTCAGAGCATTTTATCGCATGTGATTATTCCTATTTGACAGAAGAGGAAATGGGAAAAGGTAGGAATGAAGTCACTTGTTTAAGGTCACATCATGAGTCAGGAGGGAAATGGAGACAGAGCTGGGGCCTCCCACACGCGGGCGGTGACCGTGACTCGCACTGAGGAGATGGTGTCCTCAATGACCTTCCAACGACACACTCACACAGCCAACAGCACTGCCCCACTGCTCTGGGCCAGGCCTGGGGCCTCCCGTGGGCCCTGTGGGGCAGGCGCTATTATCACAGGCTCAGCTTCCAGGTCAGAAGAGTGCGGACTGAGTGACAGAGCAGCCCCAAGGTCCCAAGCACGCGCACGGCGGAGCTGGGATCCTCTGAGCCCACAGCATCCCCTGTGTAAGGCACAGCCAGGGGGCCAAGCTCACTGCTCTGCATTTAATCTCAGTTATTGCGTTTTCACCCTCTGGAGAACCCAGTAGCCTGGGCACTATTAGCCCTATTTTCTAGATAGGGAAACAGAGGCTCAGAGAAACAAAATGACTGAGTCAAGGCCAAGAGGCAAGGACACAGCAGAAGCAGGCCTAAAAGTCAGTCTGAGCCTCCGCCCCACAAACCATGCCTGGGGTTCAGCCATGCGTTAAACGCCCAGTGGACGCCCCCTCCCCAACTCTCGCGTTCCTGAAGATGAGCCTATTTCAGGAGTTCTACTGCACTTGAAAATACATCAAGTTCATCTCTGTGGGTCTCCGGTGGGCTGGCAAATGGAGACTCCGAAAACTGGAGAAACTATGTCCTTGTCAGGCCTTTAGCATCATTAACAAAGAATGGATCATCAACTGGGGGGGGGGGGGGCGGGGGGCTCGGGCTCTGAATGGAAAGTGAACCCACCATTTAGTCCAGCAAGAATTGAAACACAGAACACAGGATGAGGGCCCACGGGGAGGGCGGCCACTTCTCTCAGGCCGTTCGTTGTGCGGACACCAGAGGAGAGACGGCCCTTCCATGACCGTCACAGTAGGTCATTAAGTGTGGGGTTAAAAGAATGTTTTTCAAGAGCAGGATTCACATGGAATCCCCACCCTTTGTCATTTGTTGTAATTAAGGGATGGGGAGAAAGGCGGAGGAGGGTGGAACAGAGAGAGATGGAAATGAAGAGATACAGAAAAAGACAGACAGACGGCGGGGCAGAGTGGGGGTGCAAAAAGAGCAGCAGAGATGTGACTTGCATACACAGAGCAAGAGATAAAGACACCTAGAAAAGCACCGAGTGAGACGACGGCCCCTGTGGGAAAAGAAAATAAAGATGAGAACTAGAGATGGAGTGACGGCGAATGAGAATGAAGGGGAGAGAGTATAAGAAAGAGGAAGAGGAGGCGAGGAGAGGGAAAAAGAAGGGGGAAGGGACCAAAATGAGAGAGAGAAGGCAGGAGAGAGAGTGGGCTTGGATGCAGGAGGCTGACCTCCTGTGAGTCACAAACACCAATTCTCTGCTCCTGCCAGGGGACCAGAGACCCCACCACATAGTAACTGTTCAGTAAACCCTTGTCAGGTTAAATTGAACTGTCCAGTAATAGATCAAGGGACCAAATGATGACAGACAAATTGCCTCCTGGTGAATATGCCTGCAGCGACCACTCTGGCACATGGGACAGCTGGATGGCCTCAGGGAGAAGCCTCCTGAGCCAGGGGATGGCCACCATGGATCTGGGCCATTGACCGTCCCGCCAGGAGCATCAATCTGAACCCAGGCTGGGAGAGATTAACAAGGTCCAACTTCAGAGGACCCAGGGCCACCTCTCCATCTCCAGGGCCTGATCCTGGGCTTGCCTGGTTGTCTCCAGCAATGTATACTGCCCGCCACAATGGCCAGCTCTGTCCCAGTGAAATCGTTTTGGCCGTTTGTCAGACTCAGTGAGATCAACCAACATTTACGGGCTGAGATGAGGGAAACAGGGAGAGGAATCAGCTAGCTGACCGCATTTTCTCAGACATGCGTTGAAATCAAACCACCAACTATTGATCCTGCTTAGAATGATGGAAGACATCTAATAAATATAGCAGGTGTGCAAGAATGAACCAAGGAGGGGAGTTAGGGAGGATCGATCGAGAAGAGACTTCATGGTCCCGGGGCGGCAGATGAAGAAATAAAGTCTTCTGTTGGTGTGGAGAGAATGGGACGGGGAGGGGAGAGGAGTGGCAGCCCCACAAACAGAAACAGTAGATGTTCGATCCTATTTCCTGGACATTGCGCACAGCATGATGGAGCAGGACATCAAGGACTTTATAAAAGATTGGGGGGAGAGGGAGGGGCCCAACTCTGCCACCTCGAACTTGAACAGTCATACTAGCATTTACTGAGTACCTACTAAAAGCCAAGCACATTACAGTATCCCATAGGAGTCTCACAATAACGTCAGGAAGCGAATATTATTATTATCCTTATTGTACAGGTGAGGATATTAATGCTCAGAGAAGGACAGCTGCTGTCCCAAAATCACACAGCAAATGAGTGGTGGGATCGGTGATTTGAACCCAGCACCATCTCGGGTGTTGTGAGACACACATTCAGATGATATATGGAAAACTCCTGGCTCCCAGGAGTTACCTCAGCACCCTAATCTCTTTCCATATGCTTTAAGGGGGTTGCATTTCTCAAACAGCCCTGGTGCCGGTCCCTTTGACTGCTCTGCTAAAAGGTGCTGGATTCCACGTGCTGGGTTCCTCAGGAGCCGCTGCTGGAACATCCCACTCCAAGCTGCCAGCGGAGACACAGGATTCTCCTGACACCCATCACACCTCTAGCTCCTCTGGGGCAAAGCAGTGGGCTTGAGATCCCGTCAGCAAATGCAAACCTCCCCCGGGCAGCATAACTCACCAGCTTCGGCTGCTGCAACAGCTCCCCCACGCAGATCTCAAAGGCCGGAGATAAACGACCTGCAAAAATAGAACAAAAGGCTAGGTGGGGTGGGCTCGGGGGAGAAGGTGAGGGGAAAAGAGAAGCCAGAGGCAGCCGCAGGAGGGGCCGGTGGGGGCAGAAAATGAAGAGAAGAGGGCTGACATTCTGAAACATGTTGCAATAGATCCTGACGGAATGCCTGTCAAATTAGAGAAGCCTTGTGTATTTTCCCAACCCTTGGAAGAGAGATGGTAATGAAGACTTTCTGTCTGTGGGAGGGGAGTTGAAATCAGATCCGATAAGCTGAAGACCTCGTTTCCCCTGGGAAGCTTGGAGGCTTAATTAAGGAATGTTTATAAAGCTTGGAGAGCTATTCCAGATAAAAGATACCCAGGGAAAAGGACGAGGTCGCAGAATTTACTATTCAACCTCGGAGTCATCGGCAGGTTTTTTTCTGAAGCTCACCGGCTTTTTTGCTAGAGTCAAACTTCGAGATTCTATAATACTTTCTGTGACCGTGGATGTCTTTATATAACGGCTGCCCCCTCTGAGCCTCTCCCCTGCGGAACTTAGACTCCTCTGGAATTTACACGAAAGCAACAAGTCCTTTCAAAGTAACACTGACAAGAAAAATCCTGCTCAGCCTGGGTCTCCTGGCCTGTTGTCACTCTCTTTCGCCATTCCCTCCCAAAAAAACCACCCCAAACTTCATTTCTGTGTAAAATTGCGTCAAAGGAAGCCACTCCAACCAGCACCCTGTCAGCAATTAAACGCGACCCAAAAAGAATGAAAAGGCTGAACTTGGTCGTCTGTTGATGTGCATGGCGCGTGGGGAAAGCCCGAGCCCTGAATCTCGTTAATGTCCCCAAGCCTGTGCTCTAAGTCCAGTGAGAATCAGGACCTTTTAAATCACGCTGATCAACTCAACCTCTCACTTCTTCCACCCAGTCGTCCCATTCCCGCACGGGAACCACTATGTGGCAGGTGGCAAGGGGAAGAAGACCCTGGAGCTGACACCGAGGGGTGGTCCTCTGGGGAGACAGCCACCCACCTGTGTAAGCCAGGGCTGCGGGGAGAGGGAAATTCCAAAGAGCAGTCCATCTCCCACTGACCTGGCTTTTGTAAACCAGCCTCCTGGCTGTAACTACTTCTCCCGGATAATCAGACTCAGACCTGAAACCTCCCCAGCCCGAGCTCTGTTGCCTCCAGGTCTGGAGGACCAGGAAGAACAAACAGAGCCCAGAGAAAGGATGCCGGTGCCCCTCTGGTTTTTACCTGCGTTCTTCTTTCTCCCTGGGCAGCTTCTGGCCGAGCAGGTCGGATGGTGGTGGCAGGAGGCCGGTCCAAGACTCAGGGGCCTCACTGACTCCGGCTCAGAAGGAGGTGCCCAAGAGGCAGCTGTGAGCACCACCAAAGCCCCTTCGAATGGCAGTTCTGGTGCCTCACCCCCCTTTTATGAACGAGAGCCTCCCCCTGTCGCTCAGCCCCTGCTGAGCACAGGCTGCTCGGAGCCAATGGGGAAGGAGCACCGAGCAGTCTGAGGCGCAGACCCCCGGGCCCTTCAACTTGAACTCCCTGGGCCCGACACAATAGGCTTCGTGACAGGGGATGTGGAGGAGGAAGGCAGCCCTGCCGGGAGGGGGGTGGATCCTGGGTGCAGAGCTGTTTGTCACTTGAAATCCGGCCACTTCAGTTTTCGATGCGTTCCCTGGAGAGTGTCACAGAAAAAAAGAGAGAGAGGTAGGGAAGGACAGAGACGGAAAGAGTGAGAGAGAGACAGACAGACAGATACAGAGACAGATGGAGACAGGCAGAGAGAGAGACAGAGACAGAGATAGAAGGAATGTGTTAGACCAATAGAGAGACAGATGGAGACAGGCAGAGAGATAGAGAGTCAGACAGACACGGAGACAGAGAGGCAAACAGATAGAGACAGATGGAAATAGAGAGAGAGAAGAGACAGAGAGACAGCCAAACAGAAAGATTCAGAGAGGATCAGAAACAAAGACAATGCCAGAAAGCTAGGGAGGGATCCAGACAATGGAGGGGAGAGGGAATCAGAACAACAGAGAGACACAAAGAGGGTGCCAAGAGTGTCAGAGACGAGGAGACCCAAAGAGACACAGAGAAACAGAGAGAGTCAGAGGAAGAAAGATAAGGAAACCCAAAAAGAAGGCAGTTAGACTCTAACCCACGCAGACAGAGACAAACAGACATGACCCTGGGTCGTGTGCCTGGCAGTCTGTGTGTGGCTGCTGTGCGCACGTGCTGGGATGTTTTTGTGCGTACACTTGCCTGCACCAACAGTCGGCTCTGGTACATGCCTGAGCCGGTGCCAGGCACAAGCAGTGCTGGCAGAAGCACAGCCTTCCCCGGCAGCCAGGAGCTGCCGTTTACTTTTCTCTGGCGGCAATACAAAAGGAATATCATGAAATCCCCCTCAAAGCATGGGCTGCGATGTGCCTTTGCACACGCTCTGGGTGGGGGCATACCCGCCTCATGTGTCCCTCGGGCTATGCCAGCAGCAGCTTGAAGGCTGCACTGTTCATGGCTACAAATACCTTCCAGAACGTGGGGGTCTCTGAGTTTGGAAGAGAACATGCTTCTCTCCTCAGTCACCAGCAGGCGAGCAGCGGACGGTGGGAGGCCCGGCTGTGTCAGAAGTCTGGCAGGGGCTGCCCACATCCTGGGCACCTATGCTGCACCGGGCCATCAGCCAGGGTTGTCGGGTTTAATCTTCGTGGCCTGGCCCGGTAGTGAACATAATCCCCATCTTGCAGATGAGGAACAAGAGGCTGGAGACCTGAGAAACCTGCCCAAGACATGCAGCACGTCCACCATCGAGCTAGGATCCAAACCCAGGTTCTCTGACTTGAACTCCTGCTCCTCCCTCACCCGTCCTTGGGCACGAAGCCTCGAATCTGCCCACATGAGGGGAGGGGGCCGGGAGCCTCCTTCTCCGGGACCGTCTCTCCACCTGTACGGGGTAGGAGAGGGCTGTGCCTAACTGTCTAAGATGTGGCTTTGAGTCCCAGCTCTGCCACTCGCCAGTGGAGACACCCTTGACTTGCTCCCAGCTTCAGCCTCGGTTCGCTCATCTGTAAAATGGGGATAACAGCATCCAGCTCACTGGTCTCTTGTGAGGGTGAAACAAGAGGATGTGGGCAGCAGCACTCCATGCAGCCAGCACTTAGTAAGTGCTCTACCGTCATCTGTCCTTGTGATTAATCTCATCATTCCCGCTCAGACGCACCAGGGTTCTCTGGGCATCACCATCTCCTGCACCTGGTTCTTTACAAGGAGGAAGATGGCAGGGGCCATTTGCCGAGAGCCTGCTGTTTCAGACACTTGCTCCTGTTTCACTGTATCCTCGCAACAAGCAAACGGGTGGCGTGGCTATCACAGCGCATCCTCAAACCCATAAGGCAACTGAAGCTCGGGGAGCCCCAGCCACTCCAGGAGGAGGGAGCTGCTGAACCCAGTCCGTTGGGCCCCAAAGCTCAGCTGCCACGTCCTCCCTTCCAGCCTTGAGATGAGGTCCCCCTGCTCCCTTCCACAGAGGACTCCGGGATCCGAGCCTTGCTTGCTTGCTCTCTCCTCCTTGTCCCTGTTCCCAGGTAGCACGCTGGGTCTGACAGGAAGATGCAGACGACTTCAGGTGCCTGGGTGGGAGCCCCCGGGCCCAGTTCTGATGGCCATGGGCCTGGGTCACCCCTCAGGCTGGCTTCCTGCCTGGTGACCCAGAGGACTTGGGTGGGGTCTGTCCATTGCCACCCTGGGAATCTGGGAGCCCGGGGCTGGACTTTGTCTCCACTCCCAAGGCCAAATCCTCACCCCGGTTGCTCTCTATCCTCCTTATTCTTCACCTCCTCCTCCTCCTCACCTCTACCTCTGTAAGCTCTTGGTAATAACCTTGGAATAGACAAAGGCTCTAGGAGATGGGGTATCTATTTGTGGAAGTCAGCAGGCACTAAAAGAAGAGAGGAGTTGGGGCCTCTCTGGGCTGTTGTTCATCATGGAAAGAAGGAAGGACAGCGAGGGTGGGGATGCTGCGGAGAATGTGGCTTTGAGCCATTAATGTTTAACATCCTTCACCCCCAGTCTACGGTCAGCCTCAAGAGCAAATGGTTCATTCTTTTACTTTTTCTTTCCTTCTACAACAGCCTTTACACACACACGCAGGAAGGCCAGCAATAGCTTTCTCCCTTAGTCCTGGAGAAGCTTGCCCCGGAGCTCACCCCTCTCCTGTGCTCAGGGATGTTCGTCACATCGTGGCCCCATGGGCAGGAGCACGTGGGCTGGGAAGACGTGGACGCGGTGCAGACTCACCGGGGCTCGAAACTCGATGCTCCTGCTTACTCACTGTGTGGCAACCAGGGGACACTTCACCTCCCTGAGCTCCTGAGTCACCTGAAGACAGGAGGACAACACCAGCTCCATGCAGGTGTCAGGACTCACCCTGGAGCTTTATGCTGCTCCCTTTCTGCATGACGAGTCTCTAATCCAGATCGTGGAGCGGGCAAAAAGCAAAGACTAAAGAGAAGGAAATGTTGAAAACAAACAGCCCTCAAATCATGCTGTTAGGGAGGAATAAGGAAGAACTTGGCAGAAGACAGAAAAGTAAAAAAAGAAAACCAGCGTTTCTTAAGGCCTTCCGACATGCCAGGCCCTGTTGTCAACTGTTTCTTCCGGTTATTAACACACTTGATTTCCCCAACAGCCCTGCAGTTAGATGTGAGTCGTCCCCCACTTTGCAGACAAAGAACAGAGGCTGGAAGAATGTAAGTCACTTGCACAGCGTCAGGCAGCTGGAAAATGGCAGAGTGCAGCCTGAAACCAGGCCGCGGGACTCCAGGCTTGTGCTCCAACCCAGAGCTGTGTCCTGCCCCAGCTTCTCTCTGCCCTGTGTCCGTCTCATTCACATCTGTGTATTCTCTCTGTTCATTTGTAGCACCTGTAGGAAGGTAGGAGCAGGTGACACGGATCACTCGGGAGGATGTCAGTGGAATAGAGTCCCCCCTCTCTTGCTCAGCTTCCAGTCTCCTGGACCCCTGGTCATGCTGCAGTGTGCCCGGCAGGAATCTCAGGGGACCCACACCAGTTGCTGGTCGCCGGAGCCATGTCTGTGTGTGGCTGCCACAGGAACAGAGACAAGGAAGTCAGAGGCTGTGTGTAAGGTGTAGCAACGCTCAATCTCTCTCTTTCATACTTTTATGGAAATGTCGCAATGTGCCACTCTGTGCTTGGCCCTCGGAGTGAAACGCGCCACACACAATTTTGCCTCCTTTGTGCTGATGGTCCAGGTTGGGGGGCAGGTGTAGAAATGAGCGAGCTCAGCGGATGATGAGTACTGGGTTACAGGAGACCTGGGACACTGTAGGAAGACAGAAGAGGGGCTCCCCACACAGCCTGGTGGGCGGTGGGGGTAGGAGCAGAGTCAGGAGAGGTTCCTGGAGAAAGTGAGAGCCAAGCAAGAGCTGATGCCCAAGTAGAAGTCGTCCAGGCAGAGGAGACAGTTTAGTCAAAGACCTAGAGGCAAGGAGAGCTGAGAAGGATGGCAGCCTTGAGAGGAGGCATCCTCGACTCCCCTCTCTCTCGCCCCACATCCAGTTCATCAGCCGTCTTCACGGTGCTTGGCTCCATCGCCCTGGGACGGCCACCCCCCACTTCTCTCCTAGATGCCTGGACTGGCACTGCTGCCTCCTGCTTCCACGCTTACCTACTGTTGGCCCCTTGGTGGCGAGAGAGATTCTTTGAAAACTTTAACTCAGATTGTACTACACCCCTGCTGAAGACCCTCCAGAGGTGTTCATCCCACTCAGAATAAGATCCATACTCCTTACCTGCAGGACCTGCTCTCTGCCGACCTCCTGCTTCCTGCTTCCTGCTTGCTCGCTGCTCTGCAGGCTCCCCGGCTCCCTGCAGCTCCTCAAACACACCATACACGTTCCTGCTTCAGAGACTTTGCATATGCTGTGCCTTCTATCTGGAACACACCCTTCCCTCCTGTTCACTCCATCACTTTGTCTGGGTTTTGGCTTAAATGTCACTTCCTCAAGCATGTCCCTCCTGCCCACACTGTGCCCCTTCACTCCTGATCCCTCACCCAGAGACTCTGTTTATCTTCACAGCGTTGTCTGATTTCTGTCTGTTTCCCCTGGTGGAAGGTAAACTACAAAGGCGGGCACTTTGTTTTGCTCACTGCTGCGTCCCTGGCACCTGAAACAGTGCCTGGCAGATAGTAGGCACTCAGTAAACAACGGTTGAGTTAGTGACTATAAGAACTACAAGCAGCTCAGAGTGGCTGGAGCCCACAGCAAAAGGTAGGAGTGGGGAGAGCAGAGGACAGAGACCGTGCAGGACGCCCACGCCAGGTTAAGGTCCAGCATTTTACCTAAAGAGCATCTGGAGGCCAGGATGGGGTTCAACTGGTTCTCTGTGTGGATGACGAGCCCAAAGATCTAAGAAGCAAGTTATTCGATCATTTCTGTTTAGTTCATGAGCATTTCCTGATGCTCTGGGGCTGGTGATTCAGACTCAGATCCGACATGATTCCTGCCCTCAGTAAGGTCACAGCCCCGTGGGGGACACACGTAGACGCAAAAGTTACAGAGTAGATGCAAAAGCATACAATGCAAGACCCAGATGCGGCAGTGATTAACTTTGGGAATGTTCAGGAAGGTAACATCAGAGGCGGGTTTTAAGGGATGAATAGGAGTTTTGCAAGTAAACAAAGAAGGGTTGCCTAATGCACCTGCAAGAGCCAATGTCAAGGACATGGAGAAATAGGGGCCCCGTACTTTGTGGTAGGGATGTGAAACGGTGCAGCCACTGTGGAAAAAATTTTGGTGGTTCTTCAAAATGGTGGTTCTTCTTCCTCTCCTAGATATATACTCAGAGGAATTGAAAATCGGGACTCAAACAAATACTTGTGCACCGGTGTTCATAGCAGCAGCATCCACAACAGCCAAAAGGTAAAAGCAAACCAGTGTCTATCAACAGATGAACAGATAAACAAAGTGCAGGATGTTCGTACAACAGAATAGTGTTCAACCAGACAAAGGAATGAAGTTCTGATGCACACTACAACACGGGCAAGATGCTAAGTGAAATAAGCCAACAGAAAAGGACAAATATTGTGTGATTCCCCTTCTGTGAGGTTCTAGATTAGGCAAATTCACGGAGACAGAAAGTAGAATAGAGGTTACTAAGGGCCGGGAGGAGGGGGAAATGGAGAGTTATTGATGAAAGGGTACAGAATTTTTGCTTAGGATGATGAGAAAGTTCTGGAAATAGTGGTGATGGTTGCACAATGTTATGAACGTACTTAATATCTCTGAATTGTACATTTAAAAATGTTAAAATAGAGAGGCCAGAGAAGATCAGAAAGACGGTGTCTGTTTTCCTCATTGGGGAGAGCTCTCCAGCAGCAATGAGAACGCAGGCGAAAAGCAGTTGTGGTCTTCTCCTAGCCAAGAGATGCAGACAGATGCCAAGGGCCAAGTTGATGGACTGGAATTGGAGAGCATTCCCATTCCCAGGAGCCAAAACTTCCCCTCTCTCCCAGTCTGCCTCAGCTGGCAGCAGGACTTTATTGCTCCAGATAATAGTTATTGTACATCTTCTTGACGCCCGTCACCGCTGAGTCATCTCCATGTATTACCTCATTTAATCCTCATAGCAAATCCCCAAAGTAGGCGTTGTTTTTGCCTTCCTCTCTCAGAAGAAGAAACTGAACTCAGAGAGGCAGTGGCTTGGCTGAGGTCACACAGCTTGTCGGTGGAATAGAGCCCAAGTGGATCTGAGTCCAAAGCCCATGCGGTGAGCTGCTCCCTCACAGAGGCAAGCTGATGCCTCAGAGCCTCAAATGCCTAAATGCCACTCGTCACTGAGAGTTGCCCTGTGCCAGGCCCAAGGCCAGGAACAAATAGACACGATCTTCAGTCAGCTCTCAGCAACCCTGTGAGGGAAACGCTGTAAGTCCCACTTTGCAGATGGAGAAACTAAGACCCAGGGAGGTGAAACGACTTCCAGATAGCACAGCGGGTCAGTGCTGGAGCCGGGACTCGCAACAGGTCTGTCTGCTGCAGAGCGCGAGCCCCTTTCTGCCGTGGCGCCTCTGCCCCCGAGGCCCCTCTTGCTTTCCCAGCCAGCTGGAACAGGTCCTGAACGAGAATCTGACCAGCGCGGGGCAAGAAGGGACACCTGTGCCCTGAGCACCTCCTGTGTTCAGGGTCATGAACTTCACACTCATGACCACACATCTGGAGGCCGCTCTTGTCCTCTGCCGCCAGTGGAACAGGAGGTCAGTGGTGGGAAATGTTTTTGCCCAAATGAAAAAGGGAAAAATCTGAAACCTCAAATCACTGAAATCTTACCACAGCCACCACGGATCAAGTCCCTGCTGGGTGCTAGGTGCTTCTCCTAAACCAGCCCATTTATGCCTCACAACAATCCTATGACATAGAATCAGTACCTCAGTTTTGCTGATGAGGAAACTGAGCTCAGAGCACTGCAGTTACTTACCTGAGGTCACGCAGCCAGTAAATGGTAAAGCCAGGACATAAACCCCAGTCTCTCTGCCTTGAAAGCCAGGACTCATTTTACTCATCACACTGCCTCTCAAAAGTCACCAGTCCTCAAATTCCTCAGGAGCAGCCTGGGCATCAGCAAGAGGACAGATCCACGAGGGATCTCAGATATTTGATCTGAAATGAGACCCTTGATCTGAGAACTGCTCCTCGTCCCATGAGCTCCATGAGGTACATCGCTCCTAATAATAGCTCTTAATAAGAAGTGAGCTTCTTTTTGCCAAAGGGGGAGATTAAATTGCTTTTTTCTCACTCTGTGCATCTTACAGTTTTTCCTAAATCCTATTGAACAGGCAAGTTGCTACCTTTTCTGCATTCATTCCACAAAATGCTACCAGAATGCCTGCCAGAGGCCCGGTTCTCTGCTAAACACTTACATGCACAGCTGAGAAGACAAAGTTCCTGCCCTCTGGAGACCCCAGTCTGGTGGGGCTGATAGAAAGTAAGCAGTTAGTTTCAGTACCATGTGGAAAAGTCTGAGATAAGGGCAACTGTGGAATCACAAAGGAGAGGTACCCATCAACCTGGCTGATAAGGGAAGTCACCCCTGGAGCCTGAGGCTGGGTTTTGAAGGCTGAGTAGGAGAGCGCCATGGTGATCAGGCAAGATTCAGTGCAGAAGAAAGAAACCATCCCAGGCTTTTATTAGCAAAAAGAGAGTTAATGGAGGGAATTAGGAAATTTAACAATGTGTTGTGTGTATGGGGGGCGTCTGCTGGAGGAGCAGCCTGAGCCTCCAGGAATGACTCCCAGAACACTGTGCGACCACCAGCCACACAATCAGAAAGTCACCAAACAGGAGGCCGTCCCTGTAGAGAGTGACTTTGAGAACTTGCCATGACTTTTTTTTTTTTTGAGAAAGATTAGCCCTGAGCTAACATCTACTGCCAATCCTCCTCTTTTTGCTGAGGAAGACTGGCCCTGAGCTAACATCCGTGCCCATCTTCCTCTACTTTATATGTGTGATGCCTGCCACAGCATGGCTTGACAAGTGATGCCGTGCCCTCACCTGGGATGCAAACTTGTGAACCCCAGGCCGCTGAAGCAGAACATGTGAACTTAACCACTGCACTACCAGGCTGAGCCCCATGACATTTTGATCCAGGCATCTGGAACCTGGGACCAGGGAACCACCACACTGCCATCACAACAGCCTCTCAACACCCATGGGGGTGGTCATGGTCTCTAAAATGCTGCTGCAGAAACATCCACACTGTCATGACTGCTCTTGCTAGAGGAAACAGCCTAAGCAGTACAAAGACGGCCTCCATCTCATTTCCATCGTCTAAATCTCACACAAGTCCAGCTAAGTGGCAGAATTTAATTTGCATCCAGAACCCTAGCTGCAAGGGAGTCTGGGAAAATAGTTTTCATCTCTGCAGTCCAGGAAGGCAGATGAGACAGAAGTGGGGGAAGGAGGTGGGAATATGTGCTGAGGGCAAACAGGTACATCCACTGCATATGGAAAGGAAAGAGAAGAGTGTCCAAGGCCAGTGGACACACACATTGAGTTGCTTCTTCTGCCCCCACACAGAGCCCTATTTCCAGGTCAACACTCCCCAGTGGTCAGGGGGCCACCTACAAAGCCCCCTGCCCTGTGGGCCAAACAGTCAGAGTGGGAGGCATCTGTCAAATGACTGAACCCAAACCATCATTTGAGTGATGAGGAAACTGAAGTCCAGAGAGGAGGTGCTTCTGTCCTAAGGTCACACAGCCACTGCATGGCCAGCAGGTCCTAGAACTTAGTTGTTCCCATTGGATCGCTCTGTATTGCTCTCCCTCTTCACATTCTGGGGCTCACCTCGCCAGCACTGAGGCCTGGCTGGAGCCGGGGGTGGTGGCTGGGGCAGGTGAAGGACAGCAGTCCAGAGTAGCGGGAAAAGTTCATCCTCTGGAGTCAGACAGACCTGAGTTCTCTTCCTGGTTCTGCTCCTCTTAGCTGTGTGGCTTTGGGCAAGTTACTTTACCTCTCTGAGTCTCAGGTGACTCCTCTGTGAAATGGACAATGGTAGCACAGCGTTGTAATGAAAACGCAGCTAATGTATGTAAAAGGGCATACAGTAGGTACTCACTAAGTGGGAGTTAGCATGATTAGTTCTACAATATTATTGTTAATTTATAAACTGCTATTATTATTAATAGCTAACCTTCCCCGGTTCATGATGAAAAATCTTTAAAGGTTTTACAGCAGTTTAATTTGCATTTCTTTTTCTTCTCCTACATCCCAGCAGCATCAAAAGACCTGCCCTGCAACTGCTTCCATCACCCTAGCCTGCCCACACTTGTCAATTTCTAACTAAACATCTTAGATGTCCTCGGAAATATACACCCAGGGACCCGCAAGTACCCTGAGGCCCACACACAGATTCACATCAAACACACACTGATACACACAGGCACAGATATGAACAAACACACACACACATACTCAAGTACACAGACCCTCACCAGCACTCCAAGCCTCACACACAAACTCACAGAAACACAACCACACTCACACACACACACACACACAGCAGAAGCACACATGCAAACACATCTTCCGACATGTGCACCTCATGCTCTCCCAGTTCCGTGATGCATTTGCAAAGATTAAAAGTTGCAGGCGATGGGCGCTGGGGAGCCCTGTTTCTGACTTCCCTTTGAATAACCAGTCAGTGACTACGCAGGACTCCTCCCGGCCCGCGCGGAAAGGCGTTTATCAGTCTAATTTGAGTCTCCAGCCTGGGTCCCATCTCTGATAAAGTAATTAATTTCCCATTTTAGCTTCCTCCTCTCTGAGTCATCCTTACCAGTCCCTGGAATAATGGCACTTAAGGAGGGTACTTTCTCCACACCCCAGATCCCTACAGAAACGTTCGGCTTCCTTGATGAGGCATTTACGTGCTGCGGAGGGTGCACGGAGCGACATGCTTTCCATAGTTGAGAAAAGTAAGTGGGAGGGAAAAATCAGACAATGCACGGTGCAGAGCATCATTTAACTGAAAACCCCACGGGGCTCTGCGGCAGCGTTAAATCACTCTGTGCCTCTGTGGAGGTGTCACAGAACAGGTTCTCGCCTCTACTTTCCCATTGAGAAAGGCAGTGTGGAGCAGAGGAAATATCCTGGGGTTTGATCGCTGGTTGGAGTCTAAGCGGTCATTTCTGGACCATGTGTAAGTGGGCAAGTTGCTTCCCTCTCTGCGTAACAGCTGCTTTATCAACAGAGTTCAGTGATGAAGAGCAAGGGCTCCAGAGTCAGACTACCTGGCTCTGCCCCTAACTAGCTGTGATCTTTGGCAAGTAACTTAACCTCTCTTGGCTTCAACTTTCTTATCTGTGAAATGGGAATGATAATGGCACTTACTTCATAGGTTTGTTGCAAGTATGAAATTAATATATGTGAGATGCTGAGGACAGTGCCGACTACATACTGAGCGCTCGATGAATGCTAGCTATTATTATTCTCATCACTGCTACCTTCCAAAACTGTTGGGAAGCTTAAGAGAGATTAAGAAGGAGCCTGTGCCATGGAAGGAGCAGAGACGTCAGGCGCTACCATTATCAAAGTTGGCTCTGCATATCCAGGAGATTGGTCGTCTTTTTAAAAAGCCAATTACAAAACTCCATGCTTGAGATCTAAGAAAAAAATAGGACTGCAAATGACTTGGGGTCAGACAGACTTGGGACTGAGTTCTATTTCATCTCTTAAGCACTCTGTGACCCTGGACAAGTCGCTTAGCTTTTCCAAGCTTCAGTTTCTCATTTGTCAAGTGAATAAATGTTACTCTGCCAACATCTCAAAGATGCTGAGGATCCTGTAGCAAAAAGTCATGGTGTGTAAAATTCCTTTGCAACCTAGGACCACCGAGGGAGGGACTCTCCTTGTTTGGCAGGATTTTCTTCAGGGATTTGGGAGTTTCCTTATCATCCCCACTAGGATGATAAGGAGTAAAGTCCCCATGCTGCTTTCCTCTGGGGACTGAACCTCATTGGCCGCAGCTTCTAAAGCACCTGTTTCTAAGTGTAGCCTATTCTAGACCACTGCTGTTCCTATCTCTCTAGAAGCCCTGTTGGAGAGCAGATAAGAGTCAGAGGGAAGCAGTTTTGCCTCAGCTTTTGCTGTCTGGAGCTTCTTACTTGTCTTTAGACATTCTTGTTCCATCCAGTGACTCATTCCTTCTTTTCCTTGGCTCCTAGATCTGAGACTTGCATTGGACAATGGTGTTTGGGTAGGTAGTAGGTACTCAAAATATGCTAGCTGAATAAATAGTACATTGCTAACCCCTGCTGGCCTCCATTTATTAGATCTTTAGACACGGTGAGATTTACAGAGGCAGGAGCTCTAACTATCTGTGTATTTCTGAAGGCCTCCAATGCTGTGGCTTATCATGGCAGGTGCAGTGGTAACTGTCATTTTGTAAGTGTTTCTTCTATTCTGAGTATCTTGCTTTGTCCTCCTCAAGACACAGGATCTGGTTTCTGTGTATTTATCCAACCCTTTCTGATGGCCCTTTGATAACTCTGCTCCACTCACACTCCACTCATGCCTCTTTGCTGTTCCTCAGACATGCCATCTTGTTTCCATGTCAGAACCTTTGCTTTTGTTGCTCTGTCTGCCTGGAACACTGCCCTTCTTCAACATTGACATATCTGATTCTTTCAATTAATTCACATCTATGCTCAAATGTCACCTCCTCAAAGAAGCCTCCCACGATCATCTTATCTAAAAGAGCATTCTCCACCATTATCTATCCTCTTTCCTGGAATATGCTACACATTCACTTGTATATACATTTATTGTTTGTCTCCTCCACTGGAATGTAAGTTCCAGGAAGCCAGAGACCTTTCTTATACTTTCTTTCTTTCTTATACTTGACTGTTTCTGGAGCTCCTATGACAGTGCCAGGTCATGGTAGGCACTCAATAAATATTTATAGAATGAATGAATGAACAAACACATTGTCACATGAAATACTGGTCAAGATGAATCCCTAGCCAGTTGGAACACTCACCCAGCTACAGACTGTCAGTATCAGGGCCTACCTCTCTCTGGCTTCCTCATAGCCAGTTCTGACTCAGAGCTGCACACATTCTTGGGTGACGGACATGCGTGAAATCAGCTCGGGGAAGGTAGCTATGACTGCTGCCTTTTCCTTGCCCAGGAAGAGGTTGGGGAAAGGGTCCAACAATTTTAAAGAACTGTTTCAAATAGGGCCTTATAGGGCTATGGGCTCCCAGTACCTCCTCCATTGTAGAGATTATCATCCTGTGTAGTTATTAAGAAGGACACCTATCTGCCCAGTGTTTCCAGCTAGCAAGAAATGCCAAGTGGGGACTGCTGGAAAAAGAAATATCAGCTTTGGATTGCTAGATATGGCAAAATGAAGATGTCACTAGTAGCAGTGAAAAGTTGGCTCATTTTCCCCCTCTCTGCTCCCTTCCCCTGGGCTCCATTTTCTGCCTCAGCACCTGCGCTGCCTCATGCCGAGTAGCAGAA
Source organism: Equus quagga (assembly GCF_021613505.1). Lineage (NCBI taxonomy): Eukaryota > Metazoa > Chordata > Mammalia > Perissodactyla > Equidae > Equus > Equus quagga. The sequence continues at coordinate 82,617,477 of NC_060278.1, read as the reverse complement.
CTGTGCTTTTCAGCACCACGGACAGCAGTCGGCTGGCATCCGGCAAGGCAGAGGGAGCCAGAACTTGGCGCACCCATGCAGCCAAATAAATATTTACTTAGCACATCCCGGGGCCAGGTACACTGGAGAATACAAAGATGTATATGTCCTGACCTTCAAATAACTTAATCTCTTCAAATCGTCAACACTCCTAAGCCAATACAGCCTGGGCAAGACCCCATGAGTCCTGATACTTGAAAAGGGGGGAGAGTCAAAGGAAAATGTTTTCTTCTCCAACAAGTGTTGAACTTCTGCTGTGTGTTCGCATGTGTCATCTAATTTTCTCACTAGACTTCCACCCTTAAAAAGAACAGGTTCTGCAACGTTCTGTGGATTGGTATATTCCAAGTACCCAGCACACTGCCTGGCACATGGTAGATACTCAGTAGTTTTTGAATGCATGTATAATGAAGGAATTCTTACACAACCCTGTTTTACTCCTTTTTTTTAAAGATTGGCACCTGTGCTAACAACTGTTGTCAATCTTCTTTTTTTTTTATTTTTTATTGTTCTCCCCAAAGCCCCCCAGTACATAGTTGTAGATTCTAGTTGTGAGTGCCTCTGGTTGTGCTATGTGGGACACCTCCTCAGCCTGACCTGATGAGTGGTACCATGTCCGCGCCCAGGATCCGAACTGGTGAAACCTGGGGCTGCTGAAGCAGAGCATGCAAACTTAACCATTCAGCCATGGGGCCGGCCCCTACTCCTTTCTTTTTACCCTGACTTTACAGATGAGAAATCTGAGGCTCATGACAGCTGTTAAGTGGCAGATCTTGGATCTGAAGCCAAGACCTCTTGATTTCATGCCATGCTGCCAATCAGAGCCACTTATTATGTGCTGGGCACTCTTGGGACCTAGAAAAGTGCTACCCACAGAGAGCCTTGTTCTAACCTTAATATGGACTTAGTAAATTATTACCTTGAGTAAATCACATTCTTCTTTCTGGCTTCAGTTCCCCTGTGTGTAAAATGAGGAAAGGAGGTTTGTATGGCCAAGGGCTCCCTCCCCCTGCACCTGGCTTGTAGGGCATCCACCTCCCCAAGTTGGATTATGCATCTGTTGTAGTTGGGTAAGGAGACCAGCAGGGGGTGCTATGAAATGAATTTTAAAAATCCTCCCCCAGCCTCTGCAGGGTGTCAAATGAGAAGTATATTGATATCCCCACAGACCTCGGGCTCCTTTTTCATCTTCCTGCTACAGCCAGAACTTGTGTGCAAGCAGCCCAGGCTCTCTTCTTTTTAGACTGCAACAAATGAACTTCAATCCCTCTCGAGAAGTGAGTAAAGAGGCAGCCCCAGGACACAGAGACAGTAGAGAGAGGCTGCAGTGACTTATCGCCCAGGAACCCACTGGTTGAGTAACTTTGGACAAAGCCCCAAGCAAAGATAACTGTTTAAATAGCTGCAGCAGCGGAAAAATCAGTTTGGTTGATTGATGTCTTGGGTTTCTAGTTAGTGGGTGGCTTCCAGCCATGGCTCTGCCTCAGCTCTCGGAATTACTCCAATAAGTGATTAGCTCATCCCTAACTCTTCCCAGGAGGCAGAGGAAGGGGGCTGAATCAGCTCGCTCCAAGCCTGATTGGGATCTAATGGGGGCCAGTGGGTGTTTGTGCTCTGGGGTCAGGGTGGGGAGAGGAGGGACAGATCTGGCAGGCTGGGCAGAAGTATCTGGCTCCTGCCTGAGGGTGTGGAGGGGAAAATCAAATCAAGAAAGAGCTGATTGCAGAGTGAATGTCTTTCAAATATTTGAAAAGAAGGTGAAGCAAATGTTTCATAAAGACTGTTTGTCTGACCACATATTAGTCATTGAAATCCAGATGGGCCGAGGAGGGTCTCCAGATTGAAGAGCAGTATGGGGGGCTTGGGTGATTTTGTCCAGGAGCCTGACTCCGTAGGAGGCACTTAGGGTAATTGGAAGAGAGCAAGCTCAGCAATTAGCTGGACCTCGGTTCAGTTCTTGGCTCTGCCATCAACTACCTATGGGACCCAGATTAAGTTTCTTAATCTGTCTGAAACTCAGTTTCCTCACCTGTAAAATAATTATAATAATGCTTATTCCTCCAACTGTCTATTCCTGCATAAGAAACCATTAGTACTTTGTGGCATAACAAAATAACCATTTTATGTTGCTCACAGATTCTTAGGTCTGGAATTCAGACAGGGCATAACAGGTGTGGCCTGACTCTGCTACGTGAAGTCTGGAGCCTCAAATGAGAAAACCCACATAGCTGGGGATTGAAATAATCTGAAGGTTTCTTCACTCACATAGTGCCAGCGTGGGCTGACTCAAAGGCTGGGTTCATCTGGAAAAGGACTAGAGAATTTACCTGTGGCCTCTCCAACGTGGCAGCTTCTGGGTGGTGTCTCAGGACTCCAAGAGCTAGTGAACAGACTGAAGTTTTCATGACCTTTTATGTCCTAGCAACTTCTTGGAAGTCACATGGTATCACTTCCTTTGTACTCTATTGGTCAAAGCCACCACAAACCCACCCAGACTAAGGAGAGGGGATACAGACCCTACCGCCTAAATGAGAAGGGTGTCCATTTCCAACCAAGTCTTAAAACCACTCCTACCATGCATGGATGTTATAACAATTAAATGCCTGCCAAGTACTTGACACCAGCTGTTCCTGGTCCCTCAGAAGATTGAATAGTTCATTGTGAGGTTTTTTCATTATTCTTAGAAGAAAATCTGTAAATCTTTACCATGGTCTACAAAGACCTTAACGGTCTGGACCTGATTTCTTCCACAGCCCCATTTTGCCCATCTCTCCTCTCAAACGCCTTGCCAGTTGCCTTCCTTCAGCAACTAAAAGGCATCATACCTCCTCCCATCTTCTAAGTCTTTTGGCTCTGCTACTTCCTCTGCCCAGAATGCTCTTTGCTCACTTCATTTGTCTAGGAAAAAAGATGTATACCTTAGGCCACTGCTTCAGGGAAACTCTCCTGATTCTTGAGACCTACATCAGGTCCTGTCTTTATATGCTGTCAGAGCACCCAATACTTTCCTTCAAGCACTAATCACAATCACCCCGTAATTATTTAATTAACAGCCATCCCTTTTCCATGCTTAACCTGACCACCATCTTGTTAACTAATGGACAGGGACCCTGTCTGTCTTGTGCCCTCACATCTAACACAAGCACTGGCATGAGCAGGAGCTCAATAAATATTTGCTGAATAAATGAATAAATGGGTGATTGGATCTTCAAGGCTCTAGATTTGGGCTCAAATCCCATTTCCTAATAGTCATTAGCTCATGCTAACCAGAAGCTCTGATTGGCTTTGATGTTATCATGAGTTTTCCAAGTATTCAGGGGAGAGGTTTCCAATGTTGAAAATAATCATTCCTGGGTAGACTTTTGAAGGTTGGTCTCTTGAAGAGGCCCTAATGGTCCCAATCTCAGGTGTTACCTCTAGCCAGGAGAGGAGACAGGAGACAGGAGAGGAGACCGGAGGGGATGTCCAGCTGGATTCTGTAAGGTGCAGCAAGAATGTTTCAACATTAACTCATCTGAGCTCAGCTTCTTTTCAGCCAAATGATGCCAACAACCCCATAAGCACTAAACAAATAATTAAGCCATAGAATTGTACACACTTAACATGCACTGTGTGAGAGGCACTGTGCCAGGCAATAAGCATACAGTGATAGGGAGGTCAGACGTGTTCCCTGTTCTCATGGACCTTAAAGTCAAACAGGGGAGAAATATTCCAAAACAGGTAACTAGAGAATAGTGAAAGTTCTCTAACAGAGGAGTCTCCAGGGCCCGTGAGAGAGCACGGGCTGCCCCAATCCTGCCTGTGGTGGGAGCAGTTAGGGAAGGCTTTCTTGAGGAAGTGATATCCAAAGAAAGAACTCATAGGTATTAAGGAAGGGAAGAGGGAGGTGATGCAAAACAGTTCCAAAAAGGGAAGTGGCATGTAGTGACAAAGACTCAAAGAGAAAAATAGCATGGCTTCTTCAAGGAAGCGGAAGACAAGAGTGAGAAAGGGAGGCACAAGATGAGGCTAATGAGCAGGCAGAAGCCCCAGGATTAAGGGCAAACTCCAGGCCATGTTAAGGAGCCGGTACTTTTTCCTGAGGGCAATGGAAAGTCACTGAAGAATGTTGAGCATGGCACTGATAAGGCTTCAGTGTGGAGAGCAGATTATATTGGAAGACACTGGAAGTAGAAAACCACTTGGGAGACTGATTATTGTCCAGGTAGGAGGTAATGGTGGCCTCTCCTTGGATATGATGGTGGAATAATGAGAAGCTGACAAGTCCCAGGGACACCTGGGAGGAATAATGGTGATTCATAAGAATGGGGGAGAGAGAAGAGTCAAGGAGACCTCAGGGTTCTTTCCTGAGCACCTGAATGTAAGGGAAGTCAGAATCTCAAGAGTAAAAGCAGGGTTTAGCAGAAGAAGGTGATGAGTTCAACTTTTGGTCTATTGAGTTTGTGAAGCCTATGAACATGCATGTGGAAATGTTATGCTGGTCCTGGAATTCCCTCAGGATCTGGCTTTATTTAGGGAGTGGATGGAGTCATGAGGACAGGGATCCAACTCAGCCAAAAGGTTCCTTAAAACTCAAAATCTGACTTAGTGTTCTGAGTTCCCCAAATCCAACCAGCTTTCCTAGGGATCAACTCAGGATGATTACAATCTCTTGGCATGTGCCTGCTCTGTGGTGTAAAGAGAACATGGTGTAGGAAGTAGGAAACCAGGGTTCTCATTAGACCTGGGAAGTATGCCATGAGCTCTTTCTCAGCAGTCACATTTAAGCACAGGCTTCAGAGAGATGTTGTATAAGAGACTCAAGTATTGGATAAGTAATTGAATCAGGTGAACTTTAAAGACCCTTAGAGCCTTGATCTTTGTTTATTGTAATCTTGTATCCACGAAAAAAAAATCTAAGTATCTCATTGCCTCAATTTCCTCATCTGCAGAAGAGGATAGCGTAATGATTTCAGAGAATCCTTCTAGCTTGGTAACCACAACTGTCTTGTCAACAGCCTCCTTGTGATAGATCCAAAGGACCCTTCTCAGTCCTTATCTTGACTCATCCCCCAAAAGTAGTTTACACTGATAATTACACTTTATTTCTTGTCTCATTCTCTTTCTAGGGCTTCCAAGTCAAAGAACCCTCCTTCTGTCTCTCTGAGCACTCATCTCACGCTCCTTCAGGGGCTCCTTTTCCTCTACTGATCTCTTAAATGGGGCTCCCTCTTTTCTTCTCTCTTGACACACTCTTACTCTACTCTCTCATTCACCACCACGGTTCCATACCCACTAGATGCTTATGCACCAGTCAGAGCTCTTTCACTCGAAAGGTATAGAAAGCCTGATGAAACATAATTTAGGAAACAGGGAAAGTATTAGCTCATACAATTGAAAAGTCCAGAGACCGAGCACAGATCAGCCAGGGGCTCAAACAATATTCCCCGGACCTAGTCCTTCCTAGCATCCCTCAGCTCTGCTTCATCCCTTGCTGACATATTTTCAGATGGCTCTCCCTTCAGGGAAGAAAGATGGCAGCAGCATCTTCAGATCTTACTTCCTATCAGATTAAGTCCAACTAGAAACATTGTGCATCTCCCCGAGATGATGGGATGGAAGGACTGGACCTCATTCTCATTGGCCAAATTCAGTTACAGGTCTAAACCTGAACCAGTCCCTGTGGCCAGGAAGAATGGGATATGGCAACTAGCTGAGTCCGCTCGAGGCCCACTTCTAGAGTTGAGAGTGGATTAGTCCCTCTTGTGTGGCCAAGAGTTGGGGATGGGCTTCCAGAGGCACAGAAATGTTGGGTAGCAAAAACAACAGATGCCAACTGCAACTGAGGACTTCCAAGTCTACCCCTAAGCCCAGGATCTTTCTCTCAACTTCAGACACATGTGATAAACTGCTTTCTGACATCTCCCCTTGAACGTTCCACAAGTATCACAAACTCTGCCTGTTCCAAACAAAGCTCATTTCCCCTAGATCTGCTCCTCCACTTAAATTCACCCTGGCAGCGAACGACATCACCTTGTACCCAGTTACCTGATACAGAAGCTTCAGCATCGTACTTGACTCCTTCTTTTTCCCATCTCCACGTTGACTCAGTCACGACATCCTCTTGATTCTAGTAAACCGTTAAAAAGCCAAGTATGTACATTTTAATCCTTACAGCAACCGCTAAGAACTTTATACAAAGAGATCTAGCAAAATAAAGACATTTAAATAGAACACTAAAAAATACTCAAAAAATCCAAAAGAAGTCAGGAAAGGGAAAACAAAGCAGAGAAAAACAGACGGCAAAAATAAAAAATAGCAATAAAATAGGAGACCTAAATTCAAACTTATCAATAATTACGTTAAGTGAAAATAGTCTAAACATACCAGTTAAAGACAGAGATTGTCAGGTTTGGATTTAAAAAAAGACTCAACTATAAGCTGTTTACAAGAATCTCATTTCAAATTAATGACA